>NC_059103.1:44774445-45066945 GCF_020740685.1 Jaculus jaculus
AGCTGAGTTCATTCAGCTGTATGAGAAAGTGGTGAAGTTTCTGAGCGAGGACAACAGTGATGTGATTTTCATGCTGCTGACCAAGGTAAGAAGGACTCAATTCCAGGCTGTGAGACAGTAACTAGAAATGCTCGCTGCTTCCCACTCCATAGGATAAAGAGGAACTTTTCACATTTGTGTGATCTTTGAGCAGCCTGACCTCACAGCTTCGCCTTCCGGGAGTAGGGTGCTGACTGTTGTATAGGACAGTCTGGGGATCTCCTTCCCAATCTGTTTTTCAAAACAGTACAAAACTAGGTGTGGTGGCAGATGCTTTTAGTCCCAGCACCTGGGAGGCAGAGGGAGGCAGATTGCTATGAGTTCAAGGCTACCCTGAGACTACATAGTAAATTCCAGGTCAACCTGGTCTAGAGTGAAACCCTACCTTGCAAAACAACAACAACAAAACAAAACAACAACAACAACAGATTAGTTTGAGGACTGTGAAGATGGTTCAGTGGTTAAAGTGCTTGCTGTGAAACTCTGAATACTGGATTCAGATCCCCAGACCCCACATAAACTCCAAAAGTTGTGGCAGGCTTCTGAAATCCCACCACAACTGAGAAGTGAGGGAGAGGCAGGAGAACTTCTCAGAAACTCGTCCGTCTGGTAAACAATGAGAGGACCCTTGCCTCAAAATGAGATGGATGGTGAGGCCTGATACTCAGAAGTTGTCCTCTGACCACCATACATGGGCTACATGAATCCACTTACACTAAATAATGGTTTAGTAACCCTTTTAAATTATCTAGAATTTGTGCCCAGTTTGTATTTTATAGATGAGCTTGTAGTATGTTGGGAATCTGCTATGTTTAGAATAGCTAGATCTAAGTATAATTTTTTTTTCCTCATTTTGAATAGAATATTGGCTCTGAGGACTCTGAGAGCAAAGCAATGAATTTACTTAACCTGTTGACTATTTCAGAGCCTTCAATTATATTTCTTTGACATTTATAAAGCAATAAAATGTTGGCATTTTTTAGGGCCAGAATACTGACTGCAATCTATAACAGAGGTGAATATATTTTATAGTATAGGACATGGAAGATAATCCTGACAGTCTGGATTTTTATTAACTGCTGCAGCTCAAAGACATGGGCTTTTAAATCAAGGCAGTTCCATAAAGTGGCTGGCTGTTGTGGTACTATAACCAGTGAAGAAAAGGTGCTTAGGTCTCAAAGAGGAAATTTACTGTAATAAGATAGGTAGAAATGTATAGCTCTTTCAGAAACAGAATGAAATTATAAGTCAATAATATAATAATGAAAGTTAGTAAGGAGTATGTATGTACATGTGTGCACGTGTGCTGGGGATCAAACCCGGGCCCTGTAGCATCCAAATTAAGTAATCTTTGTGCCACATCCCCTTCTCCCAGTAAGATTTTTACATTACAAAAGAAGTGTGTCAAGATGAGGAGATTGCCTGTGAGATCTCGGGGAATGAATGAGAGATGGCGGCATAGTAGCACCAGTCAGTGACATTTGCTCATGTACTTGTATGTGCATTTTGGTTTCTGTGTTTATAGAAAGGTAACTTCCAGGTAATCTTTAATTTTTAAACTAAATTTGCACAGACCTCTCTCTACTTTTCTAGTGTAAATAAAACTGCTTCTTGTTTCTGTTTCTTTTTAGTTCGATCTTAAGCAATGGTTAAACGCCACTAAACCTCCTCTGTCTGATCGTACCAGGCTTCTGGAGTCCATTCATTTGGCACTTACTGCCTGGGGCCTTGAACCTGACGAAGATATTTTGATGCCATTTAATCTTTTCTGTAAGCACTGGACTTACCTTCTTCTCTACCAGTTCCCTGACCAGTACAGCGATGCCCTCAGGCTGCTGATGCAAAGTGAGTGTCTCCCTTTGATTATGATACACAAGATTTCCTCTGAATACTTAGTACCACACTTAGGCCTGGGAAGATGGTTCCATGAGCAAAGCGCTTGCCTGACAAGCATGAGGACCTGAGTTGAATCCCCAGAACCTACGTTAAGAAAAGCTAGGCATGGTGATATATACCAGTAATCCTAGGTCTGAAGAAATGGAGACAGGCAGATTCCTGGCACTAGCTGGTCTAATTGTTGAACTCCAGACCAACGAGAGATCCTGTCTTTAAAAATGTGGATGACAGGGGTGGAGAGATGGCTTGGTGGTTAAGGCATGCCTGCGAAGCCTAAGAACCCAGGTTCAATTCTCCAGCGCCCACATAAGCCAGATGCACATGGTGGCGCATGCATCTGGAGTTTGTTTACAGTGGCTAGAGACCCTGGCATGCCCATTTTCTCCCCTGCCCCACGTCCCTAATAAATACATAGATAACAATAAATCTTTAAAAAAATGTGGATGACATTTCTGATACCTGAAGTTGTCCTCTAGCATGTACAGATGCATAAGGAAAATACTACATTTACCACTGTATAGGTACAATTCCAAAAATGTAAAGCTAACATGAGCATAGGAGTTGACAATGACAAAAAAGTAAACAATAGCTAAAGAATTTCCTTGTGTGCGAATTGTGGTCAGTAGTTGTCCTGGATGCTGGAAAAGGCCCTGATTGGGGCTGGCAGCACATAGTCTTTGGAATTAAAAAAATGATTTATTTATTTATTTGCAAGCAGAGAGAGAAGGGGGAGGGAAATGAGAATGGGCATGCGAGGGCCTTCAGTCCCTGCAAATGAACTCCAGATGCATCAGCCGCCTTGTACCTCTGGCTTATGTGGGTTGAACCTGGGTCCCTAGGCTTCACAGGCAAGCACCTTAACCACTAAGCCATCTCTCCAGCCCAGATTTTGAGCGCAGAGTTGTGCATCCATCTGTCCCTTTATCTTGACCGCAGCTATCCTGAAGTGGAGTGAGGCTGGGGAGAGCAGACAACAGATTAGCAAAGGAAGGATGAGACTTATTTTGTTTCATTAATTTTTGGGGTAGCATACAAAGAAGTGATGTCATGGTCACATCTTCGTGTGTATATGTCACACTTCGTTCTTATTCACCACCCCCGCCCCCCGGCCTGTCCCGTTCCCCTCTTCGTTGGTCCTGCTGCCACTTCTGTTTTCATAGCACAGGTCTCTCATCGCCCTTTCTTGCTCCAGTCCTCCTTCCCTCCTCCTTTTAGACCCTTTCGTTCCTTCATACTGTCCTTTCTGCTTCCTCATGCTAGATGCACACATACAAATTAAAACCTAGATTCTGCATATTGTTCTTGAAAACTGAACACAATTCCATTGTATGTATATACTCCATGTTTTCCTTATCCATTTGTCTGTTGATGGGCCTCTGGGCTGATTCCAGTCTTGGCTGTTGTGAATAGTGCAGCAGTAGATGTACCTGTGCAAATCTCTTTGTGGTATGCTGACTCAGGGTCCTTCAGCTGTCTGTATACCAGGAGTGGTATAGCTCATCATATGGGATAGAAACTCCCATACTGATTTCTGTAGCATCTGCATCAGTTTACATTCCTAGTGGCAGAGTGTAAGGCTTCTCTTTCCCCAGAGGATGGTGTTCCATAAGTCAGTTGGTTTTTCTGTAGTTTCCGGTAATGGATACTCTCATCCTCATCATCTGTTTTTTGGACTCCTGTATTTCCACATGAGAAAGAACAAAATTATAATTTCCAAATGACTACCATTTCTGTCCCCTGCTTTCTTCACTTTTCCTTAAGAGTATTACAGGTTAGAGAAAGAATAAAGAGTCTATTCTTTTTTAAGGTTTTAGGCTTTTACTAGGCAGTGATTTTAATGAACTTTGATGATTGACATAACACCATTTTTTCGCAAACTTCATGCTCTTTGTGGACGTGATGGAAAACTTAGTTATGTAATAGAAATGGTATAATGGATAAGTTTATGATGTATTGTATTGGGTTACTTGAAGGATTTGGAAATGTATAGTCTGTCATTTTTGGGGTGCTTCAAACTTTATTCCTGAGAGAGTCAACCTGCAGAGTGGACAGATAATGGTGATAGGGAGATATATTGGTACACATTTTAATCAATATGTGGTTGGGCCTGGTCACATAGGCCTGTAATCCCAGAAAATTGGGAGGCAGAGGCAGGATTGAGAGTTCAAGATCTTGGAATCAGAAAACGAAAACCAGAAGATAAAAGAAAAGGAAAAATTAGAAGACAAAAGAAGTCAGAGTTGGCTTCATGAATAAATGCATAGCTAATTTTCATTTTATGTCAGAATTTGATCAAGTATGCATTGCAGGTTTGTTTGCCCCTGAGACTTTTATTTTCTTTTTAAATTAAAGCATTTATTTATCCATTTACTTATCTGACACCCACACACAAAGAGAAAGAGGCAGATAGGGAGGGAGAGAGAGTATAGGTATGCCAGGGCCTCTAGCCACTGCACAAAATCTCCAGACACATGCACCACTTTGTGCATCTGACTTTATGTGGGTATTGGGGATTCTAATCCAGGCTGTCCAACTTTGCAAGCATGTTCCTTTAACCACTGAGCCATCTTTCCAGCCCCTATTCCTGAGACTATTGAATGGTAATGTAACCTGTAGCCTTATTTTTATAGTCCACCATTGATTTGTGTGTAGCAGAAAATTTTTATGTACCATGAAAAATAATTCAGTTATAGGCTTATTAATAGTGACACATCTCTCAGATTCCATGACCTATACTCCTGGTTTTCTTCCCTTTCCACTGGCCATATTGGTGTTCCCAGGGTTCCATCCTTTGCTCTTCTGCCATATTCATTCTCCTTAGCTGGATTCATGACATCATGTAGTGCTGCATGAGTTCACTACCAATACCTTGATTTCTACCACTACCTTAGGATCCAGACCATAGTAGCCACTGGACACTACTGCCTGTTAGGTGCCTTATACCTCACATATGGCTCTGGCCACATGACCTCTGTATAAGTTACTTTCTGTCTGGGACATAATACCTGATTGGAAGGAAAGAGTTGATTTTGGCTGGCCGTTCCATAGAGTAGAGTCTACCATGATAAAATATGGCAGGAGCAGGAAGCCAGTGTAACATCCTCAGGGGAGAATAGAGCCCATGAATACTGTTGCTCAGCCAGCTCTCCCTCTCTTTTCATATATAATTCAGGACCTTGGCCTACAAAATGGTGTAACCCACAAATAAGGTGGTTCTTCCTGCCTCAGTTAACCTATCAAGATAACAGTTCCCAGAGGCCAATCTAATCTTGGTAATCTGTCACAGGTGATTTGAGGTCCTGTCAAATTCATAGTCAATATAAACCATCTCACCCTTAGACCTGTTCTAGTGAACTTCTGTTGCCTCGTTTGATTGATTCCCACTTTCCCTTGACTAGGAGGTTCTGCTCTGTTCTGAGGGACGAGGTCTAAGGACCAAAGTTGGGACCAATGGCCAGTGGTGTCCATGTGCTGTCTGTCCCTGGGTCTTGATTTAGCTCTGTCTGTTGTTAGTTAGATGTGAAAGGAGACAGTTTCACAAGAGCCTGGACTTGGGTTGCATTCTACATCCTCTTGTCCCATCACTGATGTTTAGCGCACATCTGTACGTAGCTATTGCCCTCCAGCCAGAAACTGGCATTTTTACCATTCTTTAGTCATAGTAGGAAGGTGGAATCCCCACTCGATTCCAGCTGCATAGCTTCAGCAGAGCTCACCCCCAGCTAACTGGGAAGCTCTGATGTCCTCGGGCCACTTCTTTCAGTAGGCTCTCTTTACTTTGGTTTTCTCACACCAAGAATCCATATGAATTTGGTTTGAATTTTCACCTCTTACTGCTTTGTAAAGCACATGTGTTCTTTGACTCAGGTTGGCACGTGTTATTTATTTATTTATTTGAGAGAGAAAAAATGGACACACAAGGGCCTCTAGCCACTGCAAATGAACTCCAGATGCATATGGCACCTTGTGCATCTGGCTTTATGCGGCTACTAGTAGTTTGAACCCTGTTCCTTAGGTTTTGTGGGCAAGAGCCTTAACTGCTGAGCCATCTCTCCAGCCCCTGGGGCATGTTCTTTGACTTCAGTTGAGAAAGGCTGGGAAAGATGCTGACTTGCTGCCTCTTTTGCTCCCTAGGTTCTGCAGAGCAGCTGCTGAGTCCGGAGTGCTGGAAAGCAACTTTGCGAGCCTTGGGTTGCTGTGCCTCAACTGGCCAGCCGGGGGAAGCTCCTGTAGAGACCACTGTGCTTCAGAGAACTCCAGATGTTCTCTTGTCAGACAGACAGGTGTGTAGCTTTTGGTCTCTTGTCAGCTTTGTGTATTTCTTTTCCCTCAGTGCTTAAAAAAAAAAAAGAAAGAAAAATAAAACAAAACAAAACAGGGCTGGAGATATGGATTATCAGTTAAGGCATATGCCTGCAAAGCCTAAGGACCCAGATTTGATTTTCCAGGTCCCTTGTAAGCCAGATGCACATGGTGGTGCACTCGTCTGGAGTTTGCAGTGGCTGGAGGCCCTGGTGTGCCCATTCTCACTCATTCTCTCTTCCTCTGTTTCAAATAAATAAATAAACTGGATAAATAAAATTTAAAAAATTATAGCACATCTCAAAACATGTAAAAACTGTTTTTGTGTGTGTTATCTTTAAGAGCACTGCTGGCCCATGTCCCTTTTACTTGGGCTCCTTCTGTCTCATGCTTTAAGTCTGAATTTCTTCCCCATCTGACCAGGATGAGGCCAGCATTGCCCCTGTGTGAACCTTCCCTCTCCACCTCCACACATCTGATTCAGTGCTGAGACCACTGGATGGGTTTCCATGCCAGGTCCTACAGACCCCTCAGTTTTCCAGTTTTATCTGTCATGGGTTCACATAAGAACATATTTGTAGCCAGGTATGGTGGCACAGACCTATATTCGGAACAAACATTCTGGTAGCAATGGCAAGAGGACTGAGTTTGAGATCAGCCTGGCCTGTACCATGAGACTGCCTCAAAAAAGAAGCCAAAATAAGAGACAAAAAGGGGAAATTTTTTTTTTTTTTTTTTTTTTTTTGAGGTAGGGTCTCACTCTGGCTCAGGCTGACCTGGAATTCACTATGTAGTCTCAGGATGGCCTTGAACTCTTGGCGATCCTCCTACCTCTGCCTCCCGAGTGCTGGGATTAAAGGTGTGCGCCACCACGCCCGGCTAAAAAGGGGAAAATTTATTTGATACAAAAGTTCCACTGCTTTAAAGCTTAACCGTCACTGATTTATTTGCCACATGTTTCTTTTGTAACTCATGAAAAGTCAGAGGTCCGCATACTACCATCGCAGTCTATCATGGTGCTCTGCTAGGGGGCTGGGGTTGTGGCTGGATGGCAGGTGTTCACCTAGCACGTGTGGGGCCCTAGCTTTCATCCCCAGTGACCAAAGGGGTGAGAAAGACGAGGAAAGCTAAGGCCATGCTACAGTAGACCTTCAGGAAACAATTTTGATTGGTCTTATCTTCCAGGAAATAATGTGATTGGTCCTGTCTTCCAGGTAATGGAGACCATACAGTGGCTTTCAGATTTCTTTTATAAGCTTCGCTTATCCAATTCGGACTTTAAAAGCTTTGGTTTATTTTCAAAATGGAGTCCTTACATGGCTGATGTGAAGACTTTCTTAGACTATCTTGTAAAAAGGCTGATTGACTCAGAAATGGCCTCCTTGGCCCAAAATCCGTCTGCCAGCAGTAAATCAGGTAGTGTGTGTTGGGAGCAATGTGGAACAAAGCATTCTGTGGCTCATCAGAAGGAATTTGAATAGACACGTTAGCAGATTTATATCAAATGTCAGAGAGAGGAAGTAGAAAATATATGGTATAAGCATGAGCCCCTATACATGTCATACCTATTTTCATGACCCAGCGAATGTAGGACACTTGCTGCAGCTCGTCTCTGCCCCTCCCTGGTGGGGTGGGGTGGGGTGCACAGAGACAGGCCTCTATCCTGCTGCTGCTTCCTGTCACTTACCTAGTTTGGATAGAGTTCTGAACAGTAAGCATAAATCTTGGAAAAATGTATTCAATAAAATTATCCATGGCATTGTATTGTAGTAAAAGCTGCACTTACTCACTGCAGCAAATGAAAACACAGACATCCTTAGGTACACTGAGCATGCTGTTTCTGTGTCAATGCGGGTTTATGGGTGTCCAGATAATGAGTAGATTTCTGGTAAAACGTTTCTGAAGATACTGACAAGGCCAAGCTCATATCTTATTCCTTATCATGCTATTCCAGTGCTGAGGTCCCTGCATTCACTCATCATCCAGCTCTTCAAGCCTTGGATCCTGGTTTTAGAGGATGGTGACAGGTAAATAGTTTTTCAGATATTCAGATTTCTTGGAAAGTTATTTACTTAAAGTTCTGATGACTTTTGGTATAGTTCACAATTTCACAGATTTAACTTTTAATCTAGAGCCATATTTAAGTTAAGAAAATAGAAAACTCAAGACATTTTCTATTGATGAAATTTCTGGGTGATTAGTAATACTCTCTTGATATTCATTTTGGAACAAAATGGAGCATTCATTTCCAATTTTCCATAGAAAGGTAGTTGAATCATGCTTTGGTACTTAAAATAATAATAATAATAATAATAATAATAATAATAATAATAAAAACTAATGATGTTCTAAGGTTTTTCTTTTTTTTAAGTTTTTATTAAGGGATTTTCTTAAGTTTTGATAAGGTATCATTATAAATTACAACTATGATTTCTACTACCTCAGTTACTTACTGCCCTGGAATTAAGTTATCCACCAAATTGCTGGTTGGGAATGACCCTATAAACATAGCTCTGTAATTAAATGAAAGCATTGTTTCATGAGCTTTTAAAATATGTAGAGATACAGAGCTATAAAGTACATTGAATTGCTTAGTGAGTGTCTTTTCTGTAAAAGTATACAAACTAGGTGAACCTAGATTTATAAAAATTATAATATGGGTATGCATCACATTTTTACCAGATGTCTTTGGAAACATTAGTTTCATCCCAAGACCGAGAGAGATTGTGAGTGTCTTACCCAAGCTGCGCAGCTTGTCCAGGGCTCAGGTCTTTGTGTTAAGGTTCTCTGTTTTAACCTGTGTTGCTCCAAGAGCCTCTCGCAGAACATCTGAAAGGCTCTTGACCTTGGTTTTTGCTGGTCGATCCTTGTACAATGTGTACACTTCAGGATTGTGTAGAAACTGTGTATTGACTGACCACAGTGCCAGCTTGGGCTGTGTGTTGGTTTCCAAGAACTAATGGAACTTACTTTGATATTAAGCTTTCTAGACCCAGAAGTTGAAATCTTTATATAAATAATTTCTTTGTTTATTTATTATAATTTTGAGTTATCTTTTTGTTACATGGATTTAATTTCTTTTTATTTTTATGCTTTGGGAAGAGAAAACTTTTTGTTAAAGCTATCTTGAAGGTCTTTTTTTAAGATATTGGGTTGATAGGTGATTTATTTCCTTAATAGTATCTTTTGAAAGCCTCCACCTCTGTACTGGGGATTGCTTGTAATGCTGGGCCACTGAGCTGTATCCCCAACCCTCTAAGGATTATTTAGCTAGTGCACATATAGATCTTAATTACACTGTAATAAAGGATAGGATGGGGAAGAGGTAAAATGTTATACAGCTTGCCTCCAGGAATTGCAGCCCTTGAAGTGGTCTGTGTTTTAGACCACTTTATAATGCAGAGTTTTCTAGGACTTAGGTCAAATCTAGATTCTAATTCAGTCATGGGCATTTTCATTTTTAAACATATTTCTTGTCTTTAAAGTAGCCAACAGCGGTATTACCCCTGGCTAGAGAGTGACGCTGTGGTGGCCTCTAGCATCGTGCAGCTATTCACTGACTGTGTGCACTTACTGCATGAGAGTTTTAAAGGTAGGACAATGCCATGTGATGCCTTGTAACATTCATTTTTTCCCCCTAGGTCATTCTGTTAGTCTTTTGTCTGTGATTGCCTAGTTTAATTTTGTTTTAGTTGGTAGGCAAAGAAACTGTGACTGTAGAAAGTCCACTAGTACAATTATTTACTATTAAGTGTGTAACCTATTACCTTTTTTAGTGAGTTGCTGCAAATTTATCAGTTATGAATAATTTATATCTTCTGTTTAACATTGGCTCTCCTAGTTTTCTTAAAATTTATTTGAGAAACAGAGAGAGAGAGAGGGAAAAAGAGAGAGCATGGGTACACCAGGACCTCCAGCCACTGCAGACAAACTCCAGATGCATGTGCTACCTTGTACAGCTGGTTTACATGGGTCCTGGGGAATCGAACCTGGGTCCTTTGGCTTTGCAGGCAAGTGCCTTAATTGCTAAGCCATCTCTCCAGCCCTCTCCTTGTCCATCCACCTCCCCTATAGGGTTTTACTCTAGCTGAGGCTGAACTTTCACTGTGTAATCTCAGGGAGGCCTTGAACTCACAATGATCCTATCTCTGCCTCCCAAGTGCTGAGTTTAAAGGAATGTACTGTCACACCCAGATCTCTCATTCTCTCTCTTTTTGAGGAACTTCCTATTTCCCATAATGGCTGTACTAATTTATAACCTCCTCACTAGTAATAGGTAAGAGTTACCTTTTCTTTGTACCCTCTCCAACATTTATCTTTCATTTTTTTAAAAATAAGAGGTATTCTGGCAGATGTGAAGTGATACATTTTTAAAAATATATTTTATTTATTTATTGAGAGAGAGAGAAAGGGGCAGAGAGAGAGAGAGAATGAGCACAACAGGGCCTCCAGCCACTGCAAACAAACTTCAGATGTGTGCGCCACCTTGTGCATCTGGCTTATGTGGGTACTGGGAAATTGCACCTGTGTTCTTAGGCTTCACAGGCAAGCACCTTAACCACTAAGCCACCTCTCCAGCCCTGTGAAGTGATATTTAAATGTGATTTTATTTTATTTTGTTTTTGAGGTAGGGTCTCACTCTAGCCCAGGGTGACTGGGAACTCACTCTGTAGTTCCAGTCTGGCCTTGAATTTACAGTGATCCTCCTACCACTACTTTCCAAGTGTTGGGATTAAAAGGTGTGTGCCACCACACTGGCCTGGCTCATTGTGATTTTAATTTGCATCTCTGTAATGTTTAGTGATCTGAGCATTTCCTCAAACACTTTTTGGTCTTTTATGTTGTTACTATTGTTTTCACTGAGTCTCACTAGGCAACCTAGGCTAGCTCAGGTAGGCCTTGGCCTTACAGTCCTCCTTCCTTGTCTTCCTTATACCTGGAATTACAGGTACATACCACTACACCTGGTTCCTGTTGGTTATTTTGGTATTAATTTGTGTGTGTGTGAAAACTGTTTGGCACTCAGGAGATGGCTCAGCAGTTGAAGGCACTTGATTGCAAAGCTAACTGAATAGGTTTGATTCCCTAGTACCCACATAAAGCCAGATACACAATGTGAAAAATGTCTGAAATAATTCCTTTTGAGGAATATTGAATTCTCCCAAAGTGCTAAATGAAAGGAGCACAAAATGAGTGAGATTGAATACATGGGGAGGGCATTAGACCATAAGAGTGTATTTGAGTTAACAAGCCATGTATTTAGAAGGTGTGAAGAAAAACTGATTGCCCCTACTATCTCCCATGCATCCTCTGCTCATCCCAGCTATCCAAGTAGGGTAACCCAGCCTTTACTGTTAATCTGTCAGGGTGTCCCTCCCATGCAAAGGAAAATCTTTGAATCAATATTGAGGATCTTTGACCTTACTTTTTAATTCAAATTTGTGTTTCAGGTTAGCTGATATTTTTTTCTTTCCTACTTCTCATATTTTTATTTTTTTAAAGAAAACAAATGTTTCCATCTTTGCCTCTCTGTTTTCTTTTGCAACTCTAGACCAGCTGCTGCCAGGCGATGGAGGAGCCCTTCAGCTGCACCTCATGCACTATTGTGAAGCGTGCACGGCCCCCAAAATGCCAGAGTTCATTCTGTATGCTTTTCACAGTGCGTACCGGAAGCTCCCGTGGAAGGACCTGCACCCTGACCAGATGCTCATGGAAGCCTTCTTCAAGGTAAGCCATGAGTCCTTTGCCACCATTCCCACTTTGTCATAGCCTTAGAGAGCTCCACTTCTAGGAGTGAATGGCCTAGTCACTGGTTATTCTACACCAGGAGGGACTGCCACGTGGGTTGTGCAGATACACCTTGTTACCTCCATGGAAAGCAATAGACTATAAAAATCATGTCACTGTGTTTGTTCAAGAATAGTTGGTGGGCTGGAGAGATGGCTTAGCGGGTAAGCGCTTGCCTGTGAAGCCTAAGGACCCCGGTTTGAGGCTCGGTTCCCCAGGTCCCACGTTAGCCAGATGCACAAGGGGGCGCACACGTCTGGAGTTCATTTGCAGAGGCCGGAAGCCCTGGCGCGCCCATTCTCTCTCTCTCCCTCTATCTGTCTTTCTCTCTGTGTCTGTCGCTCTCAAAAAAAAAAAAAAAAAAAAAAAAAGAGTGGTTGGTAAACACCCAGTATGACATTCTTAAAACACAGAGAAAGACAACTTTGTCTTCAGTATATTGGTCATCCTATAGTTTTAGTAATGAAGTTGTGCAATTACCTATTTGTTGACTTGGTCTTGCTCAGTCTTGGCTGGGTTTTATACATATGCATTTTTTGTTGTTGTTGTTTTGAGGTAAGGCCTCACTCTAACCCAGGCTGACCTGGAATTCACTATATAGTCTCAGGCTGGTCTTGAACTCATGGCAGTTCTCCTACCTCTGCCTTCCAAGTGCTGCATCTAGCATACACAGTTTTCTAGGATAATGTCATTATAACTGTGTTGTTAAATATTCTGTGAAAGCAAAATTTGAATTATTACTCAGGCCATTAGTTTTGTTGAGCAGTTATGCAAGTGAATAATTAGATTATAGGAGATAAAATGCATTGCAACACCATCACCATAGACCTGAAACAACCTGAAAAAAGTGTGTGTGAGTGTGCAGTGGAAGCAGTAGTTACAGGTTCCTCAGTGTAACTTAAATATTGGTTAGGAGATCTTATTTGAGTAAGCCCTTCTAATCTTGCATCAGTGTATTTGCCTGTTATTCACTGGCTCATTTGTTGTCTCTGAGCTTAATGCCATACTTCCTCTTGAGCCAACTTAAGCGTGTAGTTGATTCAGATGTACAATTATTAATTACGAGTGGTAAAATGTTCTGGAGTGTTTGGTGCTTTTTGTGAAGCCTCAGGCAGTGTTGCTTTTGTCAGCCAGTCTTCTGTAGTTGAGCTCTAATGAAGGTGAAACTGTAGCTAGGTTTATTGTTTACTATTTAAAAAATATTCTTATTTATTTATTTATTTGCAAGGAGAGAGAGAGAGAGAGAGAGGTGCGCAAACCAAGTATTGTGGTATACACCTTTAAATCCAGGAGGCAGAGGTAGGGGGGTCATTGTGAGTTCTAGGCCAGAGTGAGTATCTGGTCATCCTGGGCTAGGATGAGACACTACCTCAGTAAGAGAGAGAGGTGGTGGTGGTGGGGGGGGCGGAAGAGGGCAAGCACATGGGTGCTCTAGGGCCTCTTGCTGTTGAAAATGAACTCCATATGCATGTACCACTTTGCATACCTGGCTTTACATGGGTACTGGGGAATTGAATCAAGGCTTTGCAGGTAGCACTTTGAACTTCTGAGCCATCCCCCCCACCAGCCCTGTAGCTAGATTTTATAGTTGAGGCAGGTGCTAGGTTGATATTTAATCACCATTATGAGCCCATGAGAAAAAGATAGCTTAAATATCTGTACAATAGCATTTTAACTAAGTGAGACGGTTGCCTTGTCAACGTAGTGAAGTAGTACAGCAGCCTGGCAAGGAATGATGTCGACTCTCTCCAGGGGTTTTGTTCTAAGGATAGATAGTCCTGACTTGCCTGGAAACTGGGAATCTTAACATTTTTGTGTCTTATTGGCATAACAAAATATAGCTTTTTGGTAAGGCTGATGATGAGGCTAGATAACTAATTATAAAAGAAGATGAATTATTTTGTAAGAGGAAGAGCATTAGCAGTTAGCATAATATAACACAGTAATGAGGAGTGAATCACCTAAATTACATCTATCATGATTTTGTAAGTAGAATAGAGCTTTTAGTATTCATCTGGAAAAGAAAAATTTATAGCTCAGCCATGTTTCATTTTAAACAAATTCAAAATATTGAAATAGTCTTATAAAATAGAACTTTAAGTTGGTTATATAGTTTATAGTATATCGTCCCCAAAGCCTTTCTTAATAGAATTTAAGCATTATGTTACGAAGATCAATTGTGTGGAGACATTTATAGCATAACATAACATTTTAATAATAGCATAAGTATTTATACTGTAGTGTAGTAGCTCTCCAAATGTGGGCTCAGAAACCAGCCTGAGCATCACCTGGGAACTTTCTGCTCCTCCTATACCTAGGAAATGAGCAGCTGCAGGACAGGCCAACAGCAAGCTGGGTTTTGATGGTCCTCTGGGTGGACGTGCATTGAAGCCTGCAAACAGCCGACTGGTAGAGCTTGCCTGTTCCAAATCGCCTGAGGTTTTGGCATACTCCTGCAGCTCTAGTAGCTGGGATGTCTACCCAGTTGAGGTTAGGAAAGTTCTCATATTTATTAGATTAGACAAGAAAATCCAAACAGGCAAGCTCAAATATATACACATGCTATACTACCAACCAGCCAGGCAAAGAATAGTGCAGTAGTGGCAAGCCAGTAGTGGGGGTGATGAACTACTTTCTCATTGGAGCTAAGGTCTGCTCCACCCCACATCTGGTACCTTAAGTATCCCCATGGCTGGGGAGAACATGGGCTCTGGTGGGGAAGCTACTTGCTGTTGTTTTGCTAAGATGGGCAGATGTGCCCATCAAATTGCTTTCTAAATAAGTAATGCTTATACCAACAAAGCTACTCTTAGCTTTGATCAAAGAACTTTTAAAATTTTTTTATTATTATTTATTTATTTGACAGAGGGAGAGAGTGGGGAGGCAGATAGAGAGAATGGGCACACCAGGGCCTTGTGCACCACCTTGTGCCTCTGGCTTATGTGGGTACTGGGGAATCGAACCTAGGTCCTTGGGCTTCACAAGCAAGTGCTTTAACCACCAAGCCATCTCTCCAGTCTTCAAAGAACTTTTTGAGGTGGGCAGCAGTGACTACAGAGATTCATAACTGGTGAAAATGCTAAGAATTAGGACTGTTGGAAGGCACAATAGTAAATGGGACATTTTTATCACTCCCTCAAGGCTCAGAGAACCTCATGGAAGAGAGGGCAGAAAGGGTAAGCATTAGAGGAAGGAGTGAGTGAGATGGGATGTTGTCTTCACAGGATGGCATGTCCATTGCATGCCTGAAGTCCTGCCCCTCCCTATGGTCTTATAGGCAGATATTGGTAACTAGGGGGGTGGGGATCACAAGCCCCTGCTCCTTGCAGAGTATCTGAAAGCAGTTAATGGTCAGTAGGGAAGGAGAGACATTTTCTAAAGGGATGTAGCTACTGGAAAGGAGCCCATACTCCTAAAAACAATCCCTCACCCCAGTTACTCTGGGCAACCCTAATGAAACAAGACCTTAAAATACAAGGGTGACTGTTTGGGAAGCCTGAGGAAAGCAACAGGAGCAGAAGGAGACTAGGAGGTGGTTCTGGGGGAGGTGAGTGTTGTACAATACACTACATACAAGTATTGTCATGTCATAGTGAAACCCATTGCTATGTATAATTAACATGCTAATAAAAAAAAAACAAGGAAAAAAAGCCCTCGTATACTGAGCCTGAAGGGAAGTTACCAGCAAATGAGTGGTATAGTTATTGGAAAGGAGCCTATACTCCTAAAAACAATCCCTTACCCTGGTTGCTCTGGGCAACCCTAATGAACCAAGACCTTAAAATACAAGGGGGACTGTTGTCAATCTCTGTGAGATGGGATAATGCATAATAAAATCTGGGGGAAAGTGCTTTTTTAAAAATATGATTTATAAGCCACTGGCTTATGTATGTTTTCAAGACATAACACATAGTATAAAGCAGTTTTCATTGATTTTCTTTTAGGTGGAACGAGGAAGCCCCAAGAGCTGTTTCTTATTTTTGGGGTCTGTACTGTGTGAAGTCAACTGGGTTAGTGTGCTCTCTGATGCCTGGAACCCCAACCCTCTCCCCGAAACCCGGAGCATGATCGTCTGCCTCCTTTTCATGATGATTTTACTGGCAAAGGAAGTTCAGCTAGTAGAACAAACAGTAAGTTTGGGAAGTCTGTGCTCAGCCTTGGCTGCTTAGCCCCTCACTTTTCCCTAGGTGATTTGTATGAGTCAGTGTGAATAGATGTTTGGCATATGAGCTGTGCTTTCAGTGAGATGCTCACTTAACTGGACAGCCCTTTGTCTAGTTCTAAATAATGAAGAGAATTTGACTGAATTAGAATGTATCAATCAAATTTTACTTTACACCTTAATAATTCATAGGTCAGTCTCCCATGTGCTTCTTGGAGGCAGTGTTGCCATGTGCCACATGCTCCTTTGAACACAGGGTTTTGAGTTCTTTTAGATCTCAACATTGATGTGCGTCTGCCATGACTGTGGTTATTGCTTTCAGCAGCGCCAGCTTGAGTAAGGTCGTAGCTGTTCTGTGCTTATGACAGGCTATCTTAGTGGTTATTACAGGCTATCCCCACAGACTAGGCAAAGACAGTTCTAGGTAAATGGAACTTAAAACAACCTGTGCTCCATTTATAGGATTCACCTTTACTTAGTCTCCTTGGACAGACAAGCTCACTCTCATGGCATCTTGTGGACATTGTGTCATACCAGAGTGTGCTGAGTTATTTCAGCAGTCACTACCCGCCGTCCATCATCCTGGCCAAAGAGTCTTCTGCTGAACTAATTGTGAAGCTCCTCAAAGTGTCTGCGGGACTTTCTGTTCCTACGGATGGCCAGAAACATGTTGTAAGTTGGGAGTATAGTTTCTGAGGTGGGGTGGAGAGCGGAAGGGTGGGGAGATGGGTTCTTAGGGACTGGGAGCATTATATGCATTACAAGGGGTGGTCTTGAACGTGCTGCCTGCTCAGCGGAGGAAGCTAGGGGAAAGGTGCATCATTGTACACTCATATTGGTCTCTTGGGTCCTTTGGTTTGATTTGTCTTGTGTGGCAACCTTCATTTATTAATAGTGCCACATGGTGGTCAGAGGTCAGAGGGGTGAGCATGAGGGGGCCGGCTTGTCATAGGCAACAGAGAGGGCGATGAACATGAGCTAAAGACCTGACAAGCCTAGAACCCACCTTGCTGCCATTCTTACCATGGAAAGGGCCCTTAGCTTCATCTTCTCAGCTGGTAATTTCTTCCTCAAAGTAGTGTAAGGATTGACTTAGATAATGATTGTGGAAGTTTTTGGAAAACTTTTTCACAAATCATCAGGGCTTCGTTAATGTCATTATTAATGAGGTTTTCTGGAATCTGGAAGAACATGAATTTTAGTTTCAGTGTTCTCATGGGTTCGTGTATCTCAGCCAAGGGGTCCTGGGCCACTGGTCAGTTTTCTGCCCAGGTGTTCAGGTTGGGCCCGTGCTCCCAGGGAGTCCTCAGTTGGCACTCCTGCTTGCCCAGATTCACTTGAATGATCATTGTTTTTTTTGTTAGGATGTTGTTCCAAAGTGCCAAGCTTTCACCCACCAGATGGTTCATTTCCTCAGCACCTTGGAACAGAATGGAAAAATCACCTTCGCCGTCCTAGAACAGGAAATGTCAAAGCTCTTAGATGATATCATTGTCTTCAACCCACCTGGTAAGTGATCGCTGGAAGCCGTATGTTCATGCTGTCAGTGAAGTCTTTGTGGGTGTTAGGCATTGTGAGATGAAGAAGATGGGGCAAGAGCACATAGTCAAGCTCTTTGGATAGCAGGACACTCAGCCTTGGAAGGAGGAAGGAGTATTAAAACTTGGGAGGTAGCCGGGCGTGGTGGCGCATGCCTTTAATCCCAGCACTCGGGAGGCAGAGGTAGGAGGATTGCCATAAGTTCGAGGCCACCCTGAGACTTCATAGTGAATTCCAGGTCAGCCTGGGCTACAGTGAGACCCTACCTCAGAAAACCAAAAAAAAAAAAAAACAAAAACTTGGGAGGTGACCTGGAGTGAGGGTCAAGCTGGACCAGCACATTGAGTGATTTAGGAGGTGACAGCAGACTTTTCAGGAAGCAGTTTTCATGGGAGGTTAGTTCTTCACTAAATGAGCACTTCAGAATCATCTGTAGGCTTGTCATGACATCTTATTATAGAACTTATTGTTGGGAGTTCAGTGGAGTAATGTCCTGCCAGCTGCCCTTCCTGCTGAAAACAACTAAGAATGGATAAAATATTTTTAAGAACCAGAAATTAACTTACTAATACAGTGGCAAAAAGGTAAGGAAATCTGAGGTCGGAAACAAAGTGCAAGAAAACCCCATAAAGGCAGATGCTAGTTCTCACCCTGAACTTCTTGGGATGCTGGTGGAAGGCGGGGTATGAGTACAGAGCCTGTCTGAGGTGGGCGCCTAAAGGAGGGCCCATGTGTAAGCCCTAGGGAGACACCTTTATTGTTAGAGGTAAATACACTCCTCTGAGGAGAGCAAAGGCAGCTATCTGTTTGGGCTGTGGTATTTTGCCAGATGTGTGGCAGGAATCTATGTTGAAAATTGGTAAGTATGTGCTGGCCCTCCTGTTGTTGAAGCAAGAATTCATACTACCTACATGGTCTGAAATAAGGGGGTGGGGAGAAAAGTCAACAGAGTTTTTGTGTGTGACTGTTAACACCTCGGAAAGGACATTCTACAATGAATTGGAAAAGTAATAGCATCAGCTGTGGTTTTTAGGGACATGTTTGTTGTCCCTGTTGTTGATGAGCAAGAAGGGGAGAGGCATGCCAGGCTCTGTTACAAGATTCCCTACTGTTGTTTGTCCCCATGAGTCATAATTAAAAGGTAAATCAAAGTTGTTATCGCTCTTCCTTTGTGATAAAGTTTTTATTACCAAGAGTATTTATACTCAGAGACATACATAGAAACATGCCCATGCAGTTATTATCTCTTTAACTTTTTTAAGTTCTTGCTTGATAAATAGTTCTTGTAGTAGCATTAACCTTCTTAGTCTATTTCATACTTTCTAAGTAAGTTTATTTTGAGGAGGATAATAAGTAAGTCTCCCAATTTATTACCATTCCCATGGACTAAGTCCTGTGGTGAGAAACCTTCAGTTCTAGTCTACTACAGAAAACAAAAAAATAAAGTAACATACAATACCTAACTCAAGGGAACTAGAAATAGTTGGCAAAAATTATGATTTGTTCTCTTAGTAAAACCTGATTTCTGTGTTTGAAAGTGAGGGATTCCAGACTAGGAATATGGCTCAGTGGTTAAAGGCTTATAAAGTCTGCTAGGCTGGATTCAATTCCTGAGCCATCCATTAAGCAAGCAAGAGGCCCTGGCATGTGTACATATGTGTGTATAAGTAAATAAAAAAATTCTTTTGAAAATAAAGAAGTCAGTCTTAGTGACCATTTCTGATGCAGAGCAGTTGCCTTGTAAAATTTGCTCACTTTTTTGGATGTTATTCTCTTTTCACTTTTTTCTTTTTGGAAAAACTCATATTACCAGTCTGGCAACTTCTTTAAAAGCCAAAGACTGAAAAGATGCTATTAGGAACCTTTAAAAATGTTTTCAAGAGGGTGGGGAGATGGCTTCATGGGTAAAGTGGTTGCCACAGAAACGTGAGGACCTGAGGTCCTGTCCCAGCACTCATGTACAAGCCAGGCCTGGTGGTGCCAGCGCTGGGAAGGAGGGGAAAAGAGGATCTCCTGGCTTTGCTTTGTTGATCCTTTGATCACATTCCTATCCCTGTGGCAGCAGCCTGAGTACACGTCTACTTCCCTTTAGACATGGACAGCCAGACCCGACACATGGCCCTCAGCAGCCTCTTTATGGAAGTGCTAATGATGATGAACAATGCGACCATCCCCACGGCAGAGTTCCTCCGAGGCAGTGTCCGGACCTGGATTAGCCAAAATGTGCATGGGCTGGTGGTGCTGCCTCTTCTGACAGCAGCCTGCCAGAGCCTGGCTTCCGTGCGCCACATGGCAGAGACTACAGAAGCCTGCATCACCGCATACTTCAAGGAAAGTAAGAGGACATATCTTCCATTATCATTGCATTTGTCACTCCCAGGAAACCTTGTCCTCAGGGGCTGTCTTTCTAGATGCTTCCCAATGTAATGGCTATACCAGTCTTAACGTTTGATGCTTTAGGGGTGTGTGTGTGTGTACATATATGCTTCAGTAATGTAATTTGTATATTATTACTGTTTTGCACTTAGAATTAGTACTGTGGCCCATGTCTTTTGCTACAGTCATACTCTTCAAGGGAGAAAAGCTTAGTGTGACAGAGCAACCCTGTTATCAGAACAAAGGTATAGTTTACAAAACGTGCTGTGAACAGACTCTATAGATTATCATCTGCTATGTTAGTTACTCCATCTTGGGTCACTTTTGGTGAGATGAGTTTTCATAGAAATCTTATTGCATTAAGTCATAATTTTTATTTTATTTTATTTATGACACAGAGAGAAACACAAAGAGAGAATGGGCGTTCCAGGGCCGCTAGCCACTGCAAATGAACTTCAGATGCATGTGGCACTTTGTGTATCTGCTTTATGTGGGTACTGGCAATCGGTCCTTAGGCCCTACCTCAAAAAAAGTAAAAACTCTTAGATCATAATTTGAATGGTCATAATTTGAAGAGAAAGTGACTTATAGGTACACAGCCTTGTTCTGATTTCTTAACCCTCCCTAGTCCAGTAGCTGTTGGCATGGGGTCTTTGGAGCTTGAGGGCCAGGGTACCCTTCACTTTCTGAGCTCTGGCACTGACCGGTGTGAGGCAAATTGTCTTGTATGAAGCTAAGGTGAAAACAGTCATTAGAGTTGTTATGGACTCACTTATGACTCAGTTTTCTCTTCTTTTCTTAGGTCCCCTCAATCAAAATTTAGGATGGGGACCCATTCTGGTGTCCCTTCAGGTTCCCGAGCTTACCATGGAAGAGTTTCTGCAAGAGTGTCTGGCCCTGGGCAGTTATTTGACTCTTTACGTCTACCTGCTGCAGTGTTTAAACAGTGAGCAAACCCTCAGGAACGAGATGAAAGTGCTGCTCATCCTTAGCAAGTGGTTGGAGCAGGTGTACCCAAGGTATGGGGCTGCGGCGCTTTATCCACTTGGTTGTGGCTTACTTGGACTTGAGGGTTAGGTAAGTAAGTGTTTAAGGGCTCAGAGCCCAGGGCCACATAAAAGTCAGCTGCGGCTTTCTGGTGCAGTGCAAAGATCATTGCTTTGACAAAGTAATTATTTCCTGACATGAGTATTTTGAAGCCCTGAACTTCAGCTTTCTTTTCTTTAATATTTTATTTTTATTTATGTGTTTATGAGAGAGGGAAAGAGAATGAGAATGGGTGCAACAGAGCCTCTCGCCACTGCACATGGACTCCAGATGCATGTGTTACCATGTACATCTGGCTTACATGGGTACTAGGACTTGGTCCTCAGGCTTTGCAGGCAAACACCTGGACTGCTAAGCTATCTCTTCAGCCCTAAACTTCAACTTTCTTGTGAAGAGAGAAGATTAAGTGCAAAACAACAATAACAAAAAAACCCATAAATCCCAGTGTCTGACATGTAATGACTGTTCTATAAATGGGAGCCATTGCAGTCTCATTATTTTATTCACCTTTTCCTAGCTTATGTTAGCCTAGGGTTTTTCAAGCACTGTCTGTCTCCTTTCCTTAAAATCTGGGTGTGACTTTCGGTAAGTGGGAGTGAAAAGCCACCTCTCATTTCATTGCCCGGTCCCTTTGCAGCTCTGCACAGGAAGAGGCGAAGCTGTTTCTGTGGTGGCACCAGGTCCTGCAGCTGTCCCTCATTCAGATGGAGCAGAACGACTCAGTCCTGACGGAGGCCGTCGTTCACATCCTGCTCATGCTGCAGAGCAGGCAGAGCCTGGTGGCGGAGGAGAGGCTTAGCTCCGGAATTCTGGGGGCTATTGGGTTGGGCCGGAAGTCGCCCTTGTCTAATAGGTGAGGAAACACTGATGGCTGGAGACAGTGTGCTGCCGAAGACTTTGATTAGGATGGAGGTTTTCCTTCCTGCTACAGCTTTATATTCTATTGCATGTTTGTCTCTCCGCTTAAAAACAACTTTATTTAAAATATTACCTTTTGTTGTGTCTGACTTTGTAGCCTGACTGCTAGTTGATTTCTTTCTGGCTTTGAGACAATGATGGTGTGAGGTTAGGTTAAAATGGCTGGCCCTCTTCTGCATTGAGCTGCATGAGCTCAGTGTAGTGAACTGTTACCTTAGCAAGATAGGTTAAGAAGTAAAAGAAACAAGTCCCGGTTTTGTGGTTTAAAACCACAAGGCATGAAAGAAGTTGCCATTAGCCTCTCACCTCTCTAAGAACACTTAACTGCACCATGGCTTTCTTTGCCTGCTAAGCACACCTTCTCCACTGAGCTACACTCTAGCCCGCATCACAGTTTCCAAATTCTTGTTGGTGTAGAACAGAAGTCTCCCTCACACCGACACTTGCATTCTTGTGAGGTACCCGTGGAGCTATGTAACCCTTGGAGCTCCCCCTTCCAGGCCAGTTAACTGAGCTGCTATGTTTATGGTAGCGGGTGCCAGGGCTCTGTAATTTGGCTTATACAATTTTCTTGAATCCTGTGCTTTTTTTTTTTAAACTTATTAGTTGTGGTAAAATATGCACAGGTTAAAATTTACTGTGGTAACCATCTTAATGTATAATTCAATGACATTTAGACATTCACAGTATTGCTGCATCCATCATTAGTTCCAGGACATCTTCATCCCCCAAGTGGAAGCCCTATATCCACCAAACAGTTGCCTCCCTTTCCTCCTTCTTCTGGTTTCTGGCAGCCCTCCACTGACTTCATATATCAAATCCTACTGAGGACATTCATAAAAACGTGACCTCTGGTGTCTGCTCTCCCAGCATAAAGCTTTCTCAGTTCATTTGTCCCATGGCATGTGTCAGTAGGTGTTCATCCTTTATTTGTGTTAATTATACTGCTGCAGTCCCAATCGCCACGCTCATGCCTGCTAGGCAGGTGCTTCACCTCTGAGCTCCATCTCAGCCCTTCTCTCCTTCATACCACTGAATCTACCACATTTGTTTATCTGGTCATCAGCTGATGGACGTTGGGCTTGTTTCAGCCTTTGTTCCTGTTATGGATAATGTTACTGTGAACCTTCTTGAACATCTGTTTTCAGTTAGCAGGAACGGAAGTGCTGGGTCTTGTGGTAAATTGCTTCTACTTACTGAGGAAGAGCCACATTGTTTTCACTAGTGCCTATGCTGTATATTTCTAACAGTATATGATGGTTCTGCATTGCCAGCTGTTCTTAAGTCTGAATAGGCACACTTTGTATGGGTAATAGTAATGGAAGGAATGGTTAAAGTAACCTCAGTATATTAAAAGTTTTCCTGAAGAGGCTAACTACATAGCTGATGTGGAAATGGATTTATATCATTCTTTTAAGCAGCAAATAGAATATTTATTTTATTTATTTATTTTTGTACCCCCCCTTTTTTTTCTCAAGGTAGGGTTTCACTCCAGCTCAGGCTGACCTGGAATTCACTATGTAGTCTCAGGGTGTCCTTGAACTCACAGTGATCCTCCTACCTCTGCCTCCCTAATGCTGGGATTAAAGGCATGCACCACCATGCCCAGCTAGGATGTTTATTTTGTCACTCACTCCTGACCTCTTGCTGACACCCAAGGTTCCGTGTGGTTGCTCGAGGCATGGCCGCCTTCCTTTCGGTGCAGATGCCCACAGAAGACCAGATTCGCCTGAAGCCCAGCTCCGAATTCCATCTGACTCCAAAAGCTCAGCAGGTCAGTAACACAGCCATTGGGGTGGAAGTTTTCCAGCGTGTCTTCCGTGGAAGGGGAGGTGGTAGTGTAGCCGCAGCCACTGTGGCACCGGTGCCCTTGGGTACGCTCACCTGTTGGGAAATGGGTATGTGTGCCCGGCCAGAGTTTGAACAAGGGTTTGTAAGTGTTGGCTCAGAGCACTGTCACTGTCATTGTAGAAGAAACCAGGCTGAAGCAAGCTGGCCCAGGGTTGGATCTGGTCCCGATTATTGTGATACTGGGGCTGGTGCTGTCACAGAGGATAGCTCAGTTGACATGGGTGACAGTCTGCCAAGGTGTCCCTTGGTCTCTAAGCAGTTCTGTGAGGCTGAAGGATACCTTTGTCAGCTGACACCTACAGTACCCCACACTGACAGAGCAGTAGCCTTGAGAAGTTGCAGTGCTCTTTAAAACCGTGGACAGCTGCCGGTGGTGGTCACATTCCCGTAATGGGGGTGCTCACCTGTGAGGCGAGCTGCTCTTGTATGCTTGCTACATGTTACTCTCTGCTCTGAGCCATAGTTCCTTTCATGCTTGTGAGTTAAAGTGTTAACCCACCCATCCTCCTAATAGCTCTCAAGGAGTGATCACCATCCAGGTCCTGTGGATGAGGAAATTGGGGGGCGTGGGGGGCAGCTAGGTAATCTGTGGTGTTGAGGTGGGGTTCACACTGGCGTCTGGCCCAGGCTGCCTCCACTCTCCACTGTGTAGAATGCCTCTGGGTGCTCCGTGCTCAGACAGCTGTGCTCCTGTGCAGCTCGGTACAGTCTGGGCCAGCGCACTTAGGGTTGAGAGGGAGTCAGGCAATACAGAGGCCGGGTTCTTCGTAGTCATACCAGTGTATGACACACCTGGTACTTGTCACCCACTGTCTTAGAGGAGTACTTAGATGAGCCTCCTGTGGGCAGATTGGGAGGTCCAAGAGCTTCAGTTTGTGGTGTATTTGAGGAGTCCTCCAGTCTCCTGTGGTCTGACACCTGGAGCATCATGAGCTGCTTTAACTAGGGCCATGGGTCACATGGACCTCTTCCATTAGATTCAAAATGATGACTTCCTATACAGCCCTTGCATACTTGCTATTAGGGTTTTCAGACTTCAAAGGGCCATCTTTTTATAAAATGCCTCATCTTAGGCCAATAGGCACAGAATATCATTTGGGGACTAAAATTTCAAAAACAGAAGATGGTGCTGGACAGATGGTTTCATGGTTTTAAGGTGCTTGTCTGCAAAGGCAAAGGTTCGATTCTTTGTATTCACATAAGCCAGATGCACAAGGTGGCACATATATCTGGAGTTTGCAGCAGCTGCAGGCCCTGCCTGACACACCCATTATATCTATCTGCTTCTCTCTCTCCCTAATAAATAAAAATAAAAATAGATTAAAAAGTTATAACAACAAAAGGTGAGAAGAGTCACTATGGTTCTTCGAGTGCCTGCCCCCCATGGGTTCCTGTTTTTAGACTAAACCCTGTACCTGGGGCTCTTAATTTCGTTCCAGAATTCCTTGATTTTTATTTTCAACCCTAAATTTTGCTTATGATCTGCCTGATAGTTTCTTTCTCTTTTTTTTTGCTCTTATTTATTTATTTTTTGATAGTTTATTTCTAAGCTCTAGATTATTTACCATCTAAACACGAAATCAGCAAAACTCATCTATCTATCTATCTATCTATCTATCTATCTATCTATCTATCTAGTTTTTATTTTGTTTTTCAAGGTTAGGGTTTTGCCCTGGCCCAGGCTGACCTGGAAATCACTATGTAGTCTCAGGGTAGCCTCAAACTCACTGCGATCCTCTTACCTCTGCCTCCTGAGTGCTGGCTTAATATATATTCTTTAGTGTTGGGAGTGCATTCCATGTGGGGGTGGGGGTGCCCTGGGGAAGTACATCTTCAAGATCCTGCAGGTGGGTGCACCAAGCCCTTGGGAAACATAGCTCCCTCCTCCAGGACTGCTGTTGGGTGTTCATTTTCTCTATGTTCTGTCTCTTTTCCTTCTCTTTGCCTGCAATTAGAGAAGGAAAACTTAAAAGTTATAGAGCCAAAGAATATTTTTATTTTTCCTTTAAATGTGAGTGTAGGACTATTTTTTTCCCTTCCTTTGCCATATGTCATATGGAATTGGGATGAACTTGACCTGTGTGCCTTATGTATGTGGGTTTATTACACCTAGCCACTGATTTTGTTTAGACTTTAAGTCACCTGGGCTGGAGAGAAGGCTCAGCAGTTAAGGAAATTGCCTGCAAAGCCTAATGACCTGTGTTCCATTCCCCAGTCCCTACCTAAAACCAGATGCACAAAGTGGCACATACATCTGGAGGTTGTCTGGAGCCTCTGGAGGCCCTGGCATGCCCATTCATTCTCTGATTCTCTCTGTCAGGCCTGGTGGCACATGCCTTTAATCCTACCACTCAAGAGGCTGAGGTAGGAGGATCGCTGTGAGACTACATAGTGATTTCCAGGCCAGCCTGGGCTACAGTGAGGCCCTACCTTGAAAAAACAAAACAAAAAAAAAAACCAACCAAAAATAAAAAAGATAAGACTTTCACTCACCTGTGAGCAAACCCAACATCCAGGTACACAACTTTCGCTGTAGAGATGGAGCTAGTGCCTGTAGCTGCCTCCTGGGCTCTGAGAAAAGAGGGAGTGGGTGATTTGGTTGGGAGGGCCCAGGGAGCACAGGGGCAAGATGGGCAGGGAAAGGGTTGGCAGTAACAGCATCCTGGCTGCTGCAGTGGCTCTTGACAAGGAAGGGTTGAGAAGTAACAGCACAAAAGTGGAAAGGCTGCAAAGGCAGAGACATTTATGCTACAGCCTCCTGGTTGTGTTACTCAGCCTGCCCTTCAGACTGCTACCTCTGGTCCTGTGGGCCCCCTTTCCTGAGGCTCCTATGATGTGTGCCCATGAGGCTAATGCTCCTGTGATGTGTGCCCATGAGGCTAATGCTCCTGTGACGTGTGCCCATGAGGCTAATGCTCCTGTGATGTGTGCCCATGAGGTTAACGCTCTAGTCTTCATGTCTTTTAGGCGCTGGCTGCTCTTGAATCCATGCCACTGAGTAAGCAGTACATCGAATACCAGGATCAGATATTGCAAGCTGCTCAGTTTATAAGACATCCTGGCCATTGCCTCCAAGATGGGAAAAGCTTCCTGGCTCTCCTTGTGAACTGTCTCTATCCAGAGGTGCATTATCTAGACAACATACGGTAGTGATTGGAGAAAGCCTGTTGCTGTTTATGTTTACATTAATTTAGCTGTTGCACAAATTCCTGCACTCAGTTTCACTGTAGATCCCAGTTCTGCCAGGAAGTAGTTGATTGCAGGGTGGCATTAGATAGTTATGGTGTGTGTGTGTGTGTGTGTGTGTGTGTGTGTGTGTGTGTGTATTTTGCCTTGAAGGGTGTTTATGTTCTTCCACAAGTGAAAAGTGAAATGAGGTTCCACTTGAGTACAGAACCACTTACAGTTGCCAAATGCCCCATCACCTCCCAAGACCTCCAGATGGAGAACTTGATATGCCTCCACCTCTGTCTTCCTGGTTTTGTCTAAATGACAAGACTCCTATATGAGTTCTGGCTGCTTTGAGAGTCATTAGAGCTCTCTTTTTTGACTCACCTGTGCTCTTGCGATGTAAACAAAAGTCAGTTTTGAGAAATTCTGCATTTCTCATGTGAAGAAAAACACCAGCTTGAAAGTATTGATTTTCCTCTCAGAAGGGAGATTAAAGGGCTGGATTAAGCCAGGAGTGGGGCATACCTCTAATCCACACACTCAGGAAGCAGAGCCAAGAGCATCACAAGTTTGAAGCCAGTGTGGGGCTACATATCAAGACCCATCTCAAATAAAACAAAAAAAGAAGCTGAGTGTTACAGTGACTGGTGCGGAAGATGTGACCACTTTATTTTGGTGATAGTGGACAGCCGAGATGACGACACATCTTTTCCAGCTACATGTTCTTGTGGAGGAGCTCCCGTTGGAAGTGGGGTGCCTGTCTGGGGCACTGTGACAAACATGCTGTGTACAGATGGGACTTCTTAGACCTCGGTGGTGAGAGTGCAGACAAGGCTGTCTCTGTAGTTGCTAGAGCCCCCTGTACCTTGGGTCCTGTTATTCACATCACTTCCTTGGGCCCATCAGTGTGAAAGTTAGCAGTTCTTACTAGGTTGAGGTTTGCTTTTTGGCCCCATTGCCAAGAGGAAGATGGGACTGTTCTCCATTCCCACATAGACTTGGATGAGCCTCTCAGACCTGCTGTTACACTTGTCCATGGAAACTGGGCCAATTCAGGAGGAATTGCTGAAATTTGGCTTTTAATTTTTTTTTTTGTGAGTAGGTGTGTGCCTTCTGTACTGTTGAAAGTTTATCCATTACCAAGCTTGCTGCCTTGTTCTGTCTACATCTTGCTCACGCTGTTTTCCTCAGGAGTTAGAAATTTCTCTTCTGCCAACACATGAGTAATTCTCAAATGACACAAAAAGGATTTTGATTGCCTGGCTTATCTAGTCTTTGTTTACTGGTTGCCTGTGGCCCAAGGATATCTACCCAAAAATCTCTTAACAGCTTTCAGTAGAGATGGGGATATGTAGCTAACACAATGCTAACCTTTCCCCACTGTCCTTTTGGATTGCTTCTTTCACACTAGTGAGTCTACAGGAATTCAACTGGGCAGGGCAATTCTGCCTCACCAACAGTCCTTGGGGCTCTAATAAAGAACACCCCTGTTCAAGGGCCACAAAGTCTCATCTCACTGGGACATATCTCAGTTTTTACTTCTTTCCACTTTTGAAATCTTTCATCTTCATGTTGTGTGTACCAGAAAATCTTAGCAGCTATAGACATTTGAATTGGCTGATTTGGCAGCAGTGAGTGTATGACAGAAAATCTTTTGTATGTTGTTTTCTTTGAGGAGAATGAAATTACCAGTATCCTAGAATGTGAAATTTTTGAATGATAGTATGTACATTTTAAAGAAAATTATGATTAATCTGTTAATTTTTGAAAGTTTATAATATTTATAATGTATCTGGTCTGTAAAAAAAATTGTAAACAATAAAATCAATCTTTGGTGTAACCAGTATGAATCTGAATTATATGGATCCCACACTAACTGTAAGGTACTTCCTTGTTAAGAGTGGTGAAGAGTTTGGCTTGATATCTTCTAACTTAGTTGGCATTGTAGCCTGGTTTTCAGCAGGGCCAATTAAAGGGCTTCTTTCTTCACTTCTTCATGATTGACATCAGAGCTCCTCACCTCACAGATTCCTGTGAGGAGTTCTGGGCTATGTGCTTTAAAGATACCGAGACAGTTCAGGACAAGGCAAAGCAAAGAAGGGAAGGCTGCAGAGAGGCTGATCTGCCTGCTGCTTGAATGTTAACCACCCCGTGCTTGGAAAGCTGTTAACCTCCTGAGAGCACAGGGTCACGGTATCAGATGAATGAGTGCTTCGAGTCCATTTTGACATCAAGAAAATCCAAAGCCTGCTTGAGGGCTGTATAGTGTGGAAGGTGGACCACTGCGTGTTCTATACCTTTCTGCACAGGGGCTGTATTAGTTGGGTTCTCTAGAGGAACAGAACTGCTAGAATGAATTATTTCAAAAAGGGAATTTATTGGATTAGCTTACAGTAGTCCAATAGCAGCTGCAGGCCTGAGAATCATGGAACCTGGTAGCTGCTCAGTCCACGTGGCCAGATGCCTCAGAAGTCCCGACCCGGCACTGCAGATGGTGCCAGAAAGCCTGGAGGCTTCCTGAGGAGCTGCTGGGTTTCGATCCACGCGGGTCTTCAGTTGATGCTGGTCTTCGGTCTGCGCCGGTCTTCAATCCACGCTGGAAGGTAGCGAGCAGCTCCAGCAGCCAAGTGGGAGGAAGGAAGGAAGGGACTCTTTTCACCCAGAGCTTCCTTATATGAAGTCCCCCTTTAAGCCAGGCCGCCTGCTCTGAGGGAAGGGCTTACTCTGGGGGAAGGACTTCCTCCTTTGATCCATCCTGGAAGCAACCTCAGAGACCCACCCGAAAGGGATTTCTGTGGATTACTAAACAGATCAAGTTGACATCACCTTAACTATCACAAGTCTACCCCTTGTCAACTTGGCGCCAAATCATATCTCCTTACATCATACTTAATTTCCACATGAAAACAGTAACAAGCTCATAATTCCCCTAACATGGCATAACTATCCCACATACAACCAGAACCTCAGAATCTTCCCCCCAACACAAAGCTTATCTAGTATAAATTCTACAGTTAGCTAGTGATATAATCTTAATATTGGTGTACATATGTACAAACACTCTGTATCAAGGTAGGACAGAAACATTGCAGTCACAGTCCTCATTTCTGTAACTGATCACATGGCCTCAGCTGGTATTTGTAACTGCCTTCTTCTACTACCCATTCTGTTTTTCCTCCTCCTTCAGCAGGCACCTCAGCAGGTCTTGGTTCTTTACCTGGAGGGGTCAGGTTTGCATTGCTGGTAGAAATCACCCAATCAAGAGCAGCTTCTGAGAAAAAGAGGTTTATTTTGGCTTTCAGGCTTAAGGGGAAGCTCCCTGATGGCAGGGGAAAGTAATGGCATGGGCAGAGGGTGGACATCACCCCCTGGCCAACATAAGGTGAACAACAGCAACAGCAGAGTGTGCCCAACACTGGCAAGGGGAAACTGCCTATAACACCCATAAGCCTGCCCCCAATGATAGGCTCCCTCCAGTAGACATTAGTTCCCAAATCTCCATCAGCTGGGAACCTAGCATTTAGAACACCCAAGTTTATGGGGGACACCTGAATCAAACCACCACAGGGACATCAGCTCCAGTGAGGCTTCTGATGAGCCCTGAGAATTCTGATCTCAGGGAAAGCACCTCTCTGCTTCTCTATTTGTTGCTCCCCACCCAAGGTGTGCACATAGGACAGAGGCTGCTTGGACCTGCAACTCCTTGCTCCATCACCTCACTAGAACCAGTGAAGGCAGATGCTACTAGGGCAGGGAGGTTGTGTGGCTGTCCACACACTGTGATGGTGGCGCTGGGAGCTGGGACCCACTGAATGTGTTTTTGGAGCCATTACGCATGGACCTGTGCTTGAGACATGGCTGGTATCTCACTCTCAGCGATCCGTCTTTGGCTTAGTCTACCTCCCCGGGTTGTGCCCAACTCTCCTGATTGTTTGGGGCTGGAGGAAGTGTAGTGTAAAAACATAAACTCTAAGCAGCCTAACTCCCTCCAAACAGCAACTTCCTTGTTCTTCCAAGCCAAACCACCCCACATTGTACAAACGTGTCTGTGTTCTTTTTCTATTGGAGTGGAAGTGATGAGTCTGTCTTTCATTGGATAGTTCTTCTGCAAATTATTTCTTTTGGATCGGGAAGCCAAGGTCTGCAATCATACACATGGAGAGTCGAGGGGGGAATTAAACACTGTGATCCCCCCTCACTCAGTGGGGATCCTCAGCCTCTGCCTGGCTAGCCCCTGTGGTCCCAGAGTCCAGCCCCTGCTGTGCTAGCCCAGGCTGTGCTGGGGGCTCTGGTTCTGCCAGACATTGTCTGTTGGTTGTGGGTCAGCCGGGAACATCCAGGCATGGTCTGTGCTCTTGCTCCCCTCTCAACAGTCCTTGAGACCCTTTTCCTTCTTGTCACATTTATGTCACTTGCCTTCACTCTTCAGTCCTGTCCTGGCTACTTGCCCCTGATTCCTTCGTCTCTTTTGCCATGATGTGCAGCAGAGCCAGTCTAGGGTGAAACAAGTGAGGCACTCATAGGTGCCAAGAGATAGCATCCTTGCTTTTTGTCCTTGGTTCCTTTGTTGCCGTACTCCAGGCCTTGGCCTGGTACTCTTATGCTCCGGGTGCTGCGCTTTTCTCTTCTACCTATGTGGCCAGTATTAGCTCTTGCTGTGCCCTAGACAAAATCACCTGGTGGCGAGTTTAGATTCCAGACCTGCGTAATGCCAGCCACTGCCAAAGACATATCCATGTGGCACATCTAAATGATCAGGCACCCTGCCCCTAGTCCTATATTATTCTCTATTCTTCATTTTGACTGACTTTTTGGTTTATTTTAAGGTGACTATCTTATTAGGCAAAATGGAAACTATAGACTGGGTGTGGTGGTGCATGTCTTTCATCCCAGCACTTGGGAGGCAGGGGTAGGAGGATCAACGTGAGTAAGAGGCTACTCTGAGACTGTATAGTGAATTCCAGGACAGCCTAAGCTAGAGTGAGACCCTACCTCAAAAAAAAAAAAAAAAAAAAAAAAAAAAAAAAAAAAAAAAGAGGCTAACATGTTGGAAAATAAGCTGGTTGCTTTATAAGCAAAGTGCCCCCCTTCTGTGATTTTCCCTTTTGGTCTGGGTTGTGCTGGGTAATAACTTAGATCAAGACTCCACAGCAAATTCTTCTCCACCAGAGACTACTCTTCTAGGTTCACATTATCCTAACTGCCTTCACTCTGCGTAGGTTTCAGGTTTCTGATTTCTGATGAGAATAACTTGAAAAAAATTAAACTGCTGCTCCTTTGGGGATAATGAAATTGCTAAGGAATATTGTTGATTATAACTTACTTTTCAATACATCTATGTAACACTGAGCAATAAGAGACTTTTTCTCATGATGGTTTAAATTATATTGGAGATAAGTACTGAGCTATATTCAGTTCTTCCTTCCCACATGCCTAGTGTGACCTTTAACTTTATTTTGGCCATTAACTGTGAAATATTTACTTCTTATTCATTGTTTAATATTTTCCATGCTTGTGCAAAGAATGAACTTTTTAAATATAATGGCGAGAAACAGGAAGAACTGAGAATTAGTTAAGTCAAATTCTACAAATAAACTACATTCTAATTTACCCGTGGTGAGGCCTGTCTCATTGTGTTTAGCAAATTGGTTGGCACGTCTCCTTTTCACACATAAATCATGTGAAGAAAACCTAAGTGAGGAAACTTCTTTATTCTGTGATGTTTCATCACAATGGAGGGCTTCTAATTTCAAAGCAATTTTTTCTTTGCTTTGAGGTAGGGTCTTGCTGTCTAGTCCAGGCTGACCTAGAATTTGCTATGTAGTCTCAGGGTGGCATCGAACTCACAGTAGTCCACCTACACATACCTACTGAGTGCTGGGATTAAAGATGTGCATCACCATGCCTGGCTCAAAAGCAATTTTATAACTCTGAGGTTTAAGAATTGGTGTGGATGAAAGGCCATCAGACCAGAAGCCTCTGGCATCTTTTATTTTACTTATTTACTTATTTATTTGAAAGCAATGGACAAAGAGAGAGAAAGAGGCAGGTAGAGAGAGAATGGGCACGCCAGGGCCTCCGAACACTGCAAACGAACTCCAGACACGTGTGCCCCCTTCTGCATCTGGCTAATGTGGGTCCTGGGGAATCCAGCCTCCAACTGGGATCGTTAGGCTTCACAGGCAAGTGCTTTACAGGTAAGCAATCTGTCCAGCCCAGCTCTAGCATCTTTAATGTGGTCTTGACCTCCAGAGTAGGAGGACCATAAAAGCGGCACAAAAGCTGCCAAGGTCTGTGATGGACGGGAGTGCTTGGGGCTCTTGGAGGACAGGTGCCAGCAGAGGGAAGGGCCCATGAATTTGGTCAAGATCTGCTATACAGACACCTGTGTTCGATGTTGAGACATCCTGAGTTCCTCCTTAGCATTAATTTCAGAAACATTTAAAAAATTATTTGTCAGAGAAAGAGGAGGAGGAGAGAGAGAATGGGCGTGCCAGGGCCTCCAGCCACAGCAAATGAACTCCAGATGCGAGCGCGCCCTGTGCATCTGGCTAACGTGGGTCCTGGGGAATGGAACCTGGGTCCTTTGACTTTGCAGGCGAATGCCGTAACTGCTAAGCCATCCCTCCAAGCCATTCATAAACATTTTAAAGACACATCTGGAATGGGCAAAAGAGTTGGTGGGAGGGGCTGCACATCCATTTAGGATTAATACCAGTTTGTGGTTAGGGCCTTCTGAGTGTGAGATGGACCTCCCCATCCTTGTCTGAGTTTGGCTCCTTTTTCCAGATAGAATCAAGAGTTTAAGGGTTGGAAAGTGGCTCAGAAGTAGGGTCAGGTTTGAAGAAGTCAAGGTCCCCAGTCCTGCAGCCTGCAGCACACTGGCAGGCCTGGTCAGTCGTGGAAGGATGACGTCTTCTGGGCTGTCGCCTGTCACCTTGGCTCTGGGCAAGGGCAGGAATTTGAGTCCTAAATGGACTCACTTAGCAGGGAAGGTGGGATTGAGAGGGCAGGCAGAGCAGCCCCACCCCGATTTCTTGGGGACAGCCCAGAGGGAGATGGCCCTGTGCTATTCCCCTGTGCCTCTCAGAGCAACTGCTTGTTCTGGAAGCCAAGCACGAGGCTGCCTGTGTGCCCTGGCTAAACTGTTAAAGGAGGCTGTGGCTTCACACAGCATGCTCGCCGTCACCATCTGAAAGTGCTGGTGGAGGTCACTTCACTGAGGGACTTTCCAAGAAGTCTTACTGCATTGTGCAGATACCATGGCAAGGACCACCAGATAGACGGGCAGCACTGTGATCAATGCCAGAGGGTGAATCTCAAACTTCAGCTTCCCTGAGAATCGCTTGGAGTCAGCTAGGTCCTGATCAGAAACAAGCTAAAGACATTAAAATTGTTTTCTTTCTTGACAACTTGTATACTTGAGGCCAACAAAGCATCTGAATGTGAACTGTGGGTTATTGATGAAGTGGTGGTGGTATGGAGGAGACAGAATGTGCTGGTTCTTTGGGAGTGCTCAGGGTGAGGAACTGGTGTCTTCAGCCTACTCACATGTGGGAATAAATGATCAGACTGAACAGTGAGCCAGGCGTGGTGGTGCATGCCATGAATCCCCACACTCGGGAGGCAGAAGTAGGAGGATCGCCATGAGTTCAAGGCCATCTGAGACTATATAGTGAGTTCCAGGTCAGCCTGGGCTACAGTGGGACCCTACCTCGAAAAACCAAACCCACCCACCAATACACACACACAACAACAACAAACAAACAAAAAACAAAAACAGAACAAGCAGTGAAAATGAACTATGGGAAAGAACTGTGAGAACACTTCTCATGGAGCTTACAAATAACATTTCTGAGAGTATTTCTGGGAGGTGCTTTGTCTGCTAAGTCCCTGTCTTGTAATTTGCCCTGAGCTTAATCTTCCAGCCAAGTGCTTGGCTTGCCTACAGTAATGCAGCTGAGCTTCCTCTGCCTTCGCTTGTCCTACCCCGAGTAGCACAGATGACCAGTGTTGACCAAGACTCTTATGAGGTGCCGACTGAACTCGAGCTGGGCTTTTTGCCCCATTTCCTCAGTGTCTGCTTGTACTTCTGACCCAGAACAATGTGACTGTCCATGTGTGAGCTCTGTTAACTATCATCGAAAGCAACGACATGAAAAGTAAGGAACTGTCCACAGAATTATTGAAAACAACAGGTGGGCTTAGAGGGATATAGCATCCGTGAACTGTGTGTGTGTATGTGTGTGCGCGTGTGTGTGTGCGTGTGTTTGTGTGTGTGTTCTTGGTCCTGTTGTTTGAACAAATGCTTAAAGAATATTTTCGGGGGGCTGGAGAGATGGCTTAGCGGTTAAGCACTCGCCTGTGAAGCCTATGGACCCCGGTTCAAGGCTCGGTTCCCCAGGTCCCATGTTAGCCAGATGCACAAGGGGGCGTACGCGTCTGGAGTTCATTTGCAGAGGCTGGAAGCCCTGGCGCACCCATTCTCTCTCTCTCCCTCTATTTGTCTTTCTCTCTGTGTCTGTTGCTCTCAAATAAATAAATAAAAAATGAACAAAAATATTTAAAAAAAGAAAAGAATATTTTCGGGTCAAAGTTCCTTGGTCATGTAATGCTGATTCCTCACGTGTTTGTGGCCTGTCCTTGGCTCGACTTGCTCACTACTGCTGTTTTTTTTTTTTTTTTTCCTGTCGAATAAAAATGCCACCAAGTGCCTGTGAGCACCAGCAGAGGCGGTGGTGACATCAGAGCGGTGGCAACAGCAGAGGCAGTGGCTTCACTCTTGGTTTACGTGAATCCAAGAGTCACCTTTCCTTCCTTCAGGCTCTGCTCTAAGCAGGAGCAGGCCCACCCCTGGGTAAACAAATGCAAGAGTCAGTGTCTGTAACTCCAGGACAGTGCCCCAACTGGGCACTGAGAGCCGCCTTAGCACCAATACCTGAGCAGTAAACAAACAGCATACGAGTAAGCACTGAACGGGGGTGATGGGCACATCAGTATTTAGTCAGCCTTTTTTGGTATGTGCTTGACAAAGTTAAGGATAAAGCCACCTTAAGAACTTGCTATGGTTCGTGTGGGCCAGGTAGTGTTCAGCATGAGAATTTGAAGAGCTTCCTAGTCATTCCTGACCCAGGCCCTGGGGGAGGGGCGGAGCACTGCTTGGGGAGTCCAGGGCAGCTCCAGCGTTGAGAGCAGCGGTACCAGGAGCCCAGCACCGCACTCAGCTGCTTGGGTGGTCACTCTCTTCCGTTGCTCTTGCCCATGCTGGGGGCAGTACCCTTCGCCAGGTGTGTGTGTCCTGCTGCTGCAGCCCTCCTTCCTCCTTCATGCTCCAGCAACTCCCAGCTCCTTCAGTCCCTCCCATTCCCTGCGTGGGTTCCTCTGCTTCAAATGGCCTCTTTTGCTACTTCCCAATTTCCACTCCCCCCCATGTGGTTGCTCATCAGCATGATCAATGTACACCATCTTCACATGCGCTCTTTCAGGAAGCCTTCCCAAGACAGGGTCGCTCACCCCTTTCATGTGCCTCCACGGACCCCAGCTATCTCTACCCCTGCATGATTTTTCTACTTACTGTGTCGCTTACTACCTTGTTTCTGAAAGGTCTTAACAGTGGTTGCAGCTTATACCATTCTTTTTTTTTTTTAAGATTATTTTATTTATTTATCTGTTTATTTAAGAGAGAGAGAGAGAGAAAGAGGCAGATAGAGCAAGAGAGAGAATGGGTATACCAGGGCTTCTAGCCATTGCAAAGGCACCCCAGATGCATTTGCTACAATGCATTATGTGGGTTCTGGGGAATCGAGCCTGGGTCCTTAGGCTTCACAGGCAAATGCCTTAGCCGTTAAGCCATCTCTCCAGCCCTGATGCCATTCTTTTTTTTTTTTTTAATATTTTTTGTTCATTATTTATTTATTTATTTGAGAGCGACAGACACAGAGAGAAAGACAGATAGAGGGAGAGGGAGAGAATGGGCGCGCCAGGGCTTCCAGCCACTGCAAACGAACTCCAGACGCGTGCGCCCCCTTGTGCATCTGGCTAACGTGGGACCTGGGGAATCGAGCCTCGAACTGGGGTCCTTAGGCTTCACAGGCAAGCGCTTAACCGCTAAGCCATCTCTCCAGCCCACCCGATGCCATTCTTTTTATTTATTTTTTTAAATTTTTTTTTGTTCATTTTAACTTACTTATTTGAGAATGAAAGAGACAGAAGGAGGCAGAGAGAGAGAGAGAGAGAGAGAGAGAGAGAATGAGAATGGGCATGCCAGGGCTTCCAGCCACTGCAAACGAACTCCAGACGTGTGCGGCCCCTTGTGCATCTGGCTAACGTGGGTCCTGGAGAATCGAGCCTTGAACCGGGGTCCTTAGGCTTCACAGGCAAGCACTTAACCGCTAAGCCATCTCTCCAGCCCCCGATGCCATGCTTAATGCTATGTTCCAATGTCATGGGTAGTCCTTTACCAAGTACCATGTAGGGTTGCACTGCCTGGTCTCTTGGGTGAACAGAGTATGATCACCAGGAGGAGGCCTTCTAGAGGATTTTTTTGTTTTTTGAGGTAGGAATTCACTCTAGCTCAGGCTGACCTGGAATTCACTATGTAGTCTCAGAGTGGCCTTGAACTCATGGCAATCCTCCTTCCTCTGCCTCCTGAGTGCTGGGATTAAAGAAGTGTTCCACCACACCCAAAGGATTTTTGTTTTTTTTTCTTAACCTCCAACCCAGCAATTCACAACGTCACAGATGAATTCCTCGACCTGGAATCCCCTGTAACAATGATGAGTAGGGCCTCCCTACTAGTCTGTGATGGGAGCATAGCTTTGGTGGGAGACCCTTAGTGTTTTCAGCCACTATGATTGTGGGGTTTGTTATTGAAGTGCAGCCTAGCATCCTGACTGATACAGATGTCTTCTTCAGTTTTGTATCCCAAAATGCCCCTCCTAGTTCCTAAAACAAAACAGGTAAATAAGTAATAACCACTATCATAGTTGGTTTTTTTTTTTTTTTTTTTTTTTTTTTTTTGCCTGTAAAAGTAGCTTTAGAAACCAAGCAGGTATTCTAACTCACAACATACCCATTGTCCCTAACTTCTTCCTTGGTGACACAGGACTCTTAATGGAGATGCCCCAAAGCATCCCTCTGTAAGGAGGTATAAATGCCAACTCCTCTGACTTTGCAACAGCTCAGACAGGCTCCTGGGTGGATCCCAAGATAAACACAGGTTGTCACCACCCATGTCCCTTGGCAAAAGCTCTGGTGCAGAGAGAAGTCTGGAAGTCCACTGCCTTCAGCCTTCAGAGACTCTCCCCAGAAAAATGTCTTGGTCTCTGGTCCCTTATCCCATGGCCCTTTGCTTTTGCCCACTCATCTGTTGTCAAGTTCATCTCTTCTTCTCTCTAAGGGGGTCGACAAATAAATACTGGAGTGTAAATAGGGGAGGGGCACTCTTGAAGGTAGACTGGCTAGACTTGGGCAAATGGAGTGGAATTGCCAGTGCTTTTGGCTCTTGCACATTCTGGGATAGAGAGGGACCCAGAGCTCCTTTCAGGTCCCTGGCTCTCAGTCCCTGGCACATTGACACATAGGTCTTGGTTCTCCTTTTTCTTGGAGGTCCTGGCTCCAGGCAGTGTGGAGGCAGCTGTCGTGATACAGCGTGAGCAGAGGGCTGGGGCAGTTACTGGAGATCACAGCGAGAGCTCCAGGCCTCTCCCTGCTACCAGGTCTCCAGGATTTGCTGTTCTCCGCAGAGCTTTTTCCTCCATAAGGCTAAGCAAGAATCCTGCATGTCCAAAGGCTCACCGTGGAGACCACTGTATGCTTCACAGAGCCCCTTCATGTTCACTGTTCCCATAGATCTAGATAGATTGGCCAGCTGTGAGGAAAGAATACATGCTCAACAGTCGGAGAACTGAGCCCCCGGGAGGTGAAGACTGCATCCCAGGCCACACTGCCAGTTGTTCTGAGCAGGATGAAACCTGGACCTCTAGGCCTTATGGTCAGTTTCCTGTCTGCTTGACTAGGTGGTACTAGGTAAGAAAGAATGAGTTTTTCAGAAGTTTCATGCCAAGGCCCTCATGCATGTGCACGTGTGTGTGCGTGCACACACACACACACACACACACACACATGCATACATTTAGCATCTGCTCTACTGACATAATCTCACAGATGTCCAAGTTGGAGGCCAGATGAACGTCTTTACAGGGTCCTTAGGGTTGGTCTGGTCCAGGGTTGCCAACATGCCTCGGAACTAGGAAGGGACTACACTGGACGAGCCTGACACCATCCTCCTCATGGTGCGCAGCTGCATGCTGGTGGCTGAGGGGCTCCTTGTGGGAAACGTGTGGCAGCTGGTGGGACTCGGCGGTTCATCTGGCTCAAATTTTCATAATTGGACTCCTGAGCCTGAAGCCTGCAAACAAGAGAACATTAATGGGCCATTTTCTTGGAGGGAGGTCCTGCCTTTTCAAATTTCACTTCAGCAACAGGCTAAGGCACCAGATGGTGGGGGCGGGGGGGGGGGTAATGGGGCTAGAACCTGGCCTTGGAGACGAATGAATGAAGAGCAGAGTGTGGCAACAGGGGACAGCATCCCAGGCCGCAGTCATTAATTACCTCTACAAAATGATTTTGCTAAAGGCTTCAAAAGGCAGCTGCATGTCTCTTTGACCTTCCCAGGTCTGACTGCTTTCCAGACTTCTGCCTGGAACATTCTAAGGGACATCTCAAACCTCCACACCCGCAGGTAGATTCTCACAACCTACCGCATCCGTCCTCCCTCATCATCTCCATTCTCCATAACGATCCCAGAGCTCAAGCTCGAACCGAGTGTCTCGGCTCCCTCCTTCCCTATGCGCTGCCCACCCTGTCTCTAGGGAGTCCCACCTCTGGACACCCCCCACTACTGACAGCTTTCTTGGGGTACACAGAGCCTCCTCCTTGGTCTTCCTCCAGATCCTTCTGTTCAGATGGGACCACCCACAGCCTGCAACCACTGTTGCTTCCTACCACACTCATAATCATCCCAGCCTTGCCTACCTGCTTCATGTTCTGTGCTCCAAACATGCCTGCCTCCCCCCCCTGGGTCCCACCTGCACATTTCTGCTTGCCACTTCCTTTCTTGGGAGATGTTGCTCCCACCCAAAGGCCGGCTTTGTCTCCTCAGTGCTGTGTCCTCGGAACACCCGACCTAAAGTAGCCACAGCCCACTGGCTATCCTGTCCCCAGGGGCTCTGCTTCATCATTGGGTCCATGTACTTTACAGCTCTTGTTTTACAATCTGAGATGATCTTGTTATGTGTTTATGAAAAACTGCAGTGAGAGGGCAAAAGCAAGGTGGGGGGGGGCAGGGAGATGGGGCAGAGGAGGGGGAGGGAAAGGTGTAACCAACACTAAGTATATGTATTAATAAAGAACAAAATAGGGCTGGAGAGATGGCTTAGCAATAAAGTCATTTGCCTACACAACCTAAGGACCCAGGTCCAACTCCCCAGAACCCACGCAAGCCAGACGCACAAGGTGACCCATGCTCACAAATTCACACATGTGCACATCTTTCATGTATATATGGTTGTTTGTTTGTTTTTGAGGTAGGGTCTCACTCTATTACAGGCCAAATTAGTGCCTGCTACATAGTAAGAATTCAATAAATATTTGTTGAGTGAGTGAACAACAGGTAGCTTTCTGATCCGAGGGCTTTGGTTCTGTAGTACATTAACAAAGAAAGGGGACATGTGACAAGTCGTCAAGATTTGAGTGGGCAGGGGCTGGAGAGATGGCTTAGTGGTTAAGGCGTCTGTCTGTGAAGCCTAAGGACCCCAGTTCAATTCTCCAGGACCCAGGTAACCATATGCACAAGGGGGGGCACGTGCATCTGGAGTTCATTTGCAGTGGCTGGAGGCCCTGGCACAACCATTCTCTCTCTCACACTCTCTACCTCTTTCTCTCATAAATAAATAAAGCTTTGAGCAGGCAGAGGATGTGCACCCCAGTGAGCCCTAGGTACAGAGTGCCCAGGAGCTAGAATTGAGGTCTTTTCCCTTTAACATGGGCCTTCACTTGTGTGGACACTGAAGAACAGAGAATGGACCCCAGATCAGCTATTTCCTAAGCCAGCTCTTGGGAGCCTTGAATGAGATTTTTGCGGGGGATGCAGTCAGCAGTGTGCCTCGGAGAATAAGTGTCCCAACAGCACTTTTTCATGTAGGACCTGCTATCCTAGAATGCTGGGGACTACAAAAGGAAATAACTTTATGTCAACTTTATGTCAGCCACAGGCTCAGGAAACAGGGTCTTGTGCCCTGGTGGGAGGTGACATCAGGGCTCGGTGTGTGGCGTGAGTAGAGATAGCAGATCTGCATTGTTTGGTCTAAGGAGAGAAAGATGTGCTGAATGGAGGGACAGAATGCTTTGACAAGCTACAGAGAGGGCCCAGACCCTGATCTAGGTCATTTCCATAGCCCTGCTCGATGTCTGTCCTTCTCATACTGCCAGCTCTAAGAAACCAGACTTCCCTTGTTCAATGGGAGTAGACAGAGACGGGGTAGGCAGGAAAGTCAGTACGCTTACCGTGGAGGGGAATCCTGGGTATCCAGGTGCTCTGTGTGAGAAACAGAGAGAGAACAGGCATGAATCTGCATTGTCCCTCCCCCCCCCAGCCTACACCCCACCCTACTGGGAATAGTGGTCTCCAGGAAATAAGCAACGGGCAGCAGATGGAGGGTGTTGAAGTGACAGTGAGGCTTTGAGCTGGTAGATAACCAAGGGCTCATGGGGGACTGGGGGCAGTCCAATAGAACAACAACAACAACAAAAATTTTTTTTTTTGTCTGAAGCCTCCGAAGTACAGAATGCTTGCTGAGTTTGAAGAAGCAGCAAGAATGCCAGGTCTCAGTGAGGATAGCAGCTGGAGCAACAAGAGGGAACCTGGGTTCATCCCTGGAAAGCTCGAGGCTAGTGCTATTGACCTGGGGAGGGCTGAGAGATGTTGGGAAGGCCCTTCTTCTCTGGGGCACGCAGCAAATGTCCCAGTGACAGCAGGGTGTGGCAGGGTGTTTGAGTTCAAGCTGCCACACTTGCACTATGCCTGGTCATTTTGCGCCATGTTTCCAAGCTCACGTGCATTCGTTTTTTGTTTGTTTTATTTTTGTTTTGGATTAGCTCTCATCTCTCTTAAAAAAAAAATTAAGGGGTTGGAGAGATGGCTTAGCCATTAAGGTGCTTGCCTGCCAAGCCAAAGGACCCAGGTTCAATTCCCTAGTATCCATGTAAGCCAGATGCACAAGGTGGCTTATGAGTCTGGAGTTTGTTTGCAGTGGCTGGAGGACCTGGGGCATCCATTCTCTCTCTCTCTCTCTCTCTCTCTCTCTCTCTCTCTCTCTCTCTGTGTGTGTGTGTGTGTGTGTGTGTGTGTGTGTGGCTGCAGAGATGGCTTAGCAGTTAAGCCCACCTCCCACAGACTGCAATTCTGTATTCCCCACCATGCAACCTAAACCGGGCTCCTCTGGATGTTAACTAATTGCAACACATCTGAACCGTGCCATTTGGGAAGGCCTGGGGTGGGAGGCCTTATGGACCACTCCCTTATGGGGTGGTGGTAAAGGGGTTCTTCCGGAGCTGTCAGGCCAGGTCAACAGTCAACCATATGGTAGAGCCCGCGCCTCCCCTTGCACCCTTCTGAACCTGGGAGCGCACCTACCTAGGCGGCGGCGGGCGGCTCCGGTGACCAGGATGCCCAGCAGCAGCAGGGCCTTGAGGCCAAGCGCGCAGAGCAGGAGCACCACGGCGGCCGAGGCTCCCGCAGCACCGTGGAAGCGGAACAGGTAGACGCTGGCCTCGGCGCGGCCCAGGCTGTTGGCTGCGGTACACGTGTAGCGGCCATCGTGGGTCAGCGCCGGCAGCTCGACGGTCACCTGGTAACCGTGACCCTGACCTTGCTCAGCGGCGGCGGCGGCGGTGGCCGAGGCATTGCCCAGGGCTGGGCCTGACCAAGAGAGGATGGGAGGCGGCTCTCCTTCGGCTGTGCACAGCGCTCGGAAGGCGTGCGCGGGGCCCGGCAGCACCGAGATGTTGACGATTCGAGGCGCAGCTGCGGGAGGGTGGGGGGGAGGGAGGTGGTGAAGGCACACGCTGGTCACCAACAGTGGCCTTGAAGGACAAGGTTGGGAAAGCCCATTGCAGTTCGAGAAAAGGCAAGGGGGCAACCCTGCCCTGGAACTAGAGGGTTCAAAAGAGGGATGCTCTGAGAGGAGAGGTGGCCACTTTGGATATCAGGTTGCCTGTGTTATAAAACTGCAGCCTTGGTTTTGGGCAAGTTACCTCTCTTCCCTGCCTCAGTTTCTCTGTCTTGTAAAATGGGGATCACAATCGCGCTTTCTTTGAGGTTGAGATTTAAAAAACTAATATTTAGGCGGTGCTTGGACTAGAGCCTAGCCTGATGGTCACTAAGTCGTTATTGGCATAGTGGAGGGCTGGGGCCAGGATGGGGGACCCCTGCTTTAAGGACAGGGAACTGTTCACCTCTGGGAGGGGGAGCTGCGGATGTCCTTCAATGCAGGACACCCTACCCCACCCCTGCGCGCATCCTTTATTAGGATGATGATGATTGGTTTTTGAGGTAGGGTTTCACTCTAGCCCAGGCTGACCTGGAATTCACTAGGTAGTCTCAGGGTGGCCTCGAACTCATGGCGATCCTCCTACCTCTGCCTCCCGAGTGCTGGGATTAAAGGCGTGCGCCACCACGCCCGGCTAGGATTATTTATTTGTGTGCCCATTTTGGTTTTTCCAGGTAGAGTCTCACTCTAGCCCAGGCTGACCTGGAATTCACCAATGTAGTTTCAGGCTGGCCTCGAACGCACAGCAATCCCCCTACTACCACCTCGGCCTTTATTAGGATTATTATTCTCTCCTCTCCCTCTTTTCTCGCGATCTACTTGTTGACTGTGATTGTTTATAAGATGCACTGCAAAGTGCATTCCACGGTCCCGGCCCAGCCCTTCCTGGGAACCAGGATTCTGCATGTCCGGGGAAAGGTCCAGAGGCACCGGAGCCCCTCTCCCCCGCGCCGCCCTGGGCCCGGAGCCCGCCTCACCCGTCACCTGCAGCCACACGCCGTGGCGGCTCTCGTAGCGGTCCTGCACGTCCCCGGAGAACTCCACGCGGCACGAGTAGCGGCCGCGGTCGGCCAGCGCCGCGCGCTCCAGGCGCAGGGACAGGTCGTTGCGGCGCGGGTTCCCCAGCAGGCGGAAGCGGCCGTGCAGGCTCAGCGCGGTCTGGCAGAGCTCGCTGCCGCGCGCCGCCGCGCACCGGAACACCTGCGGGCCCGCGTACGGCTCGCCCGCGCGCCAGATGGCCGTCAGCGGCCCGTCGTAGTGGCGGTGCGGGTGCGTGAAGGTGCAGGGCAGCACCGCCGCGTCGCCCGCCACCGCGCTCACCTTGGCGGGCACCTGCATGGACCAGCGCTGCGAAGGTGCGCCTGCAGGCAGGGCGGGGTGTGCGTCAGGCCCGGACTGGGGACTCCACACCTGGACTGTAGACTCCGTTTCTGGCTTGGGGACTGCAATCCCTGTACCGTGAATCCCCATCGTCTGTGGACTGTGGCCCCTGTCCCTGGCTTGTAGACCCCATCCCGTGACTGTGAACTCCATCCCTGGGCTGTGAGACCCATCCCGGGACTGTGGACCTCACCCCTCAACTGTGAACCTTATCCCTGGGACTGGGAATCCCACCCCTGGACTGTGGACCCGACTTCTGGCCTGTATACCCCGTCCCTGGTCTGGGAACACCATTTCTGGTCTGTGAACCTCACCTCTGGGTTATGGACCCCATTTCTGGAATGTGAACCCCAACCCTGGACTGTAGACCCAACCTGGAGCCTTCAGAGGCAAACTCCTCCCTCCTCGCACCTGCCCTGCCCCAGACGTGGCTGGAAACGCTAGGAGTCAGGCAGTGTCCTGTAAGGACTGGAACCCGCCTTTCTGACTCGAGCGGCATCTCCCTGGGTCTGCATCCCATGCTAGGGAAAGCAGGACAGGACAGTCCCCAGATTCTTCCTTAGGGCTTTTTGCCTAATTTATGACATTCAGCCCATTGATCCACACTCTTTCCCTCCCCTTTTCTCCCATCAAAATCTGTCCAGATGCTGAAAGGCTTTGGTATCCCATGGTTACAAGGATCCCCAAGGTGATGACAAAACCACTTACTGTGCGCGTCTGTGTTGAGCAAATTCTCAATAGTTTCTCTTTCAGTTCTCACGAGTGAACCTAGAGACAAGCACAGTTGTCCTCCGTTACATGTTAATAAACTGGGACGCAGAGAAGTTAACTGAGGTTGTATAGCTAGGTTGCGGCAAAACCAGTGTTCGTTCAACTCACTCCATAGCACTCCCACAGTACTAGGTTATAGGACTGTGGCGACCGGAAGCCATGGATTGATTCCTCTGTGTCCACGAACAGTCCCATTCACAGAGGGAAAACTATGGCCTTGGGAGAGGACAGTTCTTTGAAGTTAATGTGTTGAAGGGTGGGCAAGGATTCCTCTAGAATCCATGTTAGCCCAACTGGACTGTACCCTGGCTGACATCTTAAAAGGTGAGTGTCCAGGTAGGTGTTGTGCAGGTACCTCTAGACTCAGTTTCCCCCTCTCCTGTTCTGTGAACCACTGAGGAATGTTGAGCCAAGGGCTAGAAGCTGACCAGTGCCTCTAGCTCACTCAGGGCTGGCCAGCCACCAGGCTCTGTGTCGCTGCTGTTTGGAGGGTGGCACCTGACCAGACTCAGAGGGGCAGATCAGGGGTGGTGGCTCCCTAAGAGCTCCCCTGCCCAGCCAGTGCCCTGGGGCACACAAGGGGTCATTAGAAGGAATAATGTACATTGCCATTTACAGTTTCTTTATCGATACCATGCCACGTGTGTCCCAAAGCTCCATGTCAGAAAGAGGTGGGGAAGATACTGTTATCGATGAGGAAAGTCAAGGCATTGGGAAGTAGGAGAAATCCAGCTTGTCTGACTCAAGCCCAGGGCTCTTTAAGGTAAGTTAGCCTAGTTCATTGCTTGAGTAGGAATCGCCTCAGGTGACCTGTGGGAGCTCATCTACCATGGAGTCCATCCACCTGAGAATAATATATTGTTCGGGGCACTCCTGCTTGGAACCACTCCCAGGAACCCCACTGTGAGTACCACATGCCCCCTGCCCATCAACAAGTAAAACCACATTTTTTCCTGTAATGTCCATTTTCAGCTTAATCTCTTTTGTTCGAGACAAGTGGAATTATGTTTTGAGCCCAAGGGAAGGGATTGACATTTATCCCTGGCAAATACTCAGTTGTTAATAATCAAAGGGCCTGATTCCAAGTTCGAGGAACCCTATGTGAGGGTTCTGCTGGTCCAGTCAGTATTCCAGCTTTAGAAAGTGTCACCATAGTTTTTTTTTTGAGATTGAGTTTTACACTGTACTTTGGGTTGGTTCAAAACTCGTGTTTAGCTCAGGCTGGATTCCAGCCCATGGCAATCCTCTTGACTCAGCCTCTTGAGTGCTGTGATTATAGCATGAGCCATCACACCCTGATTTTTTTTTAATACCTTATTTCTTTATTTCTTTATGGGGGAGAGAGAGAGAGGCAGATGCAGAGAAAAAGAGAGAACGGGTGCACCAGGGCCCGTAGTCACTGTAAACGAACTCCAGATGCGTGCGCCCCCTTGTGCATCTGGCAAACGTGGGACCTGGGGAACCGAGCCTTGAACCAGGGTCCTTAGGCTTCACAGGCAAGCACTTAACTGCTAAGCCATCTCTCCAGCCCAGAATCTCCTCCTTTTAGAAATCTTTTTAATTAATTTATTTATCTGAGAGAGAGAGAGAGAGAGAGAGAGAGAGAGAGAGAGAGAGAGAAAGAGTGGGCATGCCAAGGCCTCCAGCCACTGCAAACGAACTCCAGACGCATGTGCCACCTTGTGCATCTGACTTACATGAGTACTAGGGAATTGAACCTGGGTCCTTAGGCTTTGTAGGCAAGTGCCTTAACCGCTAAATCATCTCTCCCGCTCCCCTGATGGTTTTGTTTTTATGAGATATAGCCTCACTATGTAGTCCAGGCTGACTTGCAACTCACTATGAAATCCAGGCAGGCCTTGAACTTGTGAACTTTTTGCTTCAGCCTTTAAAGCGCTGGGGTTATAGGTGTGGACCACTGTGTCTAGCTCTTTTACTGAATCTTAAAATGTTTCAGCTCTTGCCTCAGTTTCCACTTATGCCTGGTGTGACCTTAGCCTCCTTTGATCTTCTATATCTCTCAGGCATCACGGAACCAGGAACTGACTTCCTACACATTGTCTGCTATTGTGCATTCATGAATTCAGCAGATAATTATTGGATACTTGTGCATGCCATGACCGGTGCTGGGGTAGGAGCTCCCATGATAAACAGGATCCCCTGTCAACCCTCTGGAAATACAGGGAGACAGATCTACGAGCATGTAATTACTCTGAGGTCTGCCAGGCACTTTACTGAAGGATGCGAACAATATTGCCTTTGTCTGAACAAAGGTCCCAGCCTGTTGCCACTCACTGGCTCCTTCCTAATCAATGTCGGTTCTCTGTGGAGTTGTACCTTCAATGGCATGGTTCCCTGAGCCCCAAGCCAGACTGGCATCACTTTCTTGTGCCCCAAGATGGTTAGGCTGGCAGGGAGTGGGGGTTGGTGGAGAGAGTGTGCAGAGATGGGTCAGGCAGGGACTGGAGAGTCCACCAGATAGTAAATGCATGTTTGTAGAATTTAGAGAACACAGGGGATTCTACTTGGCCTTGAGGGAACAGTCTAGGCCTGGGGAACAGGGGAACAAAGCTATGAGGGTGTTACCCGCCTGTACTGGCAGCACTCGGGATGAGGTGGTAAGAGGATCAGGAGTTCAAAGTCATCCTTTGCTACCTAGAGAGTTTGAGGACAGCCTGGACTACCTGAGACCTTGTCTCAACATAAAACCAAACCAAATCAAACAACACACACACACACACACACACACACACACACACACACACACACACACAGGAGTTCAAGGCCAGCCTCAGCACATAGTCAGATCCTAGATTTAAAAAAAATGCATGGACATTATAGGGCTGTGGAAGGCATGAAAGAATAAGGAGTCAAGACCACTGAAGAATGGAAGTTTGCTGGGAACCATTCCTCATCTGACTTAAAATGCACAGCAACCACATGAGATATCATCACTAGCCCTATCTGAGAGAAGGAGGAACAAGGATTGCAGAGGGGAAGTGACCTGGCAAGGTCAGTTCAACTATCCTAACCCTGTCTTTCATTTACCCAAGCACTGCTTTGAGACACCCTGAAGTGTGAAGTGTATTGAAGGCCTGGATCTAGGAACAGGAAGGAACATAAAACTCTTTCACCAGGGGCTCCCATCGTGGCTCCATGAGTGGGAGATGTGTGCTTCCTGTTTACCTGCTGAGCAGGGTTTGAAGGAGCAGTACAGCAGCTGGAGAGATGGCTTAGTGATTAAGCTGCTTGCCTACAAAGCCTAAGGATCCAGGTTTGATTCCCCAATACCACGTAAAGCCAGATGCCCAAGGTGACATGTGTCTGGAGTTCCTTTGCAGTAGCTAGAGACTTTGGCACACCCATTCTCTCTCTCTCCCCCCTTTTTTCTCTCTCTTCCATAAATACATAATTAATTAATTAATTTTTAAAAATAGGAGCAGCATAGTGCCTGGCTTCTGTTACATAGAGTCCTCTAGTTGAGCCTGTCCAGAGGGATACTCAAGGTGGAGGTGAGCAGTCCTCAGCAGGAATTGCCCAGAGAACAAAAGCATTTGCTTTGGCAGAAATCCCAGCTCCAGAGCATCTGGTGGCATTTACCATCGCCTCTTGCAGCTCATGCCAGTCTGCTAAAACAGGGCAGGGATGACTCCTAGATTAGAATCAGCCCCCCACCCCTTGTAGGGTCTCTCCTTCCTGCCTCGTGTCTGGAAACCTCCAGGGGCTTAGTGGGAGGCTCGCATTCTTTTTGTTGTCCAAAAGACCTGCCTTCAGTGGTGAGCCACCAAGATTGGTGGTAGCATGCAGACTTGGGCATAACTGACCCTAGGTGACTGTCCCAGTTCTGGTCATTCTGTCCTCAGACTTAGACATCTGATCTGAGCTTGGCACTGGCTTAGGCTTTGTCTTGTACTGGGTAATCTTCAAGCAAGTTTCTAATACCCCCAATCTCAGGTTTTTTCTGCTACAAAACGAGGACCATACAGCTTCCGCCTAGAATGGAGGATCCAATGAGAGCACCTCTGTCGATCTTCCAGGGTCACACGGCCAAGCTTCCTCACGTGCTCATCCCTTCTTCTCACTGACCCGGCCAAGGGACGTGAACAGTCAGGCTGGGCAAGCTGCTAGTGGGTGGGGGACGCATCAAGGGGCCCTGAAACTTACACCCTGACATTGCCGTCTTGGTGGGAGCTCCATGTGATGTCTTACACTAAGCACAGTCACCCAGTCCTCGTCCTTAGCTGACCTGGAAGCTAGTCATTATTTACTCATTTATTTGGCTGGTAGATATTTGTTGAGAATTTATCGCTGAAGAGACTGCTGGGTGTTGGCGATCCAGTGGCTGTGACAATGCCCCTGTGAGGATGTTGACCATCTGGCTATTGGCTTGCCACTCCTTGTATTTAATTTGTACACAGTTCCAACAAGTTTACTTAGTTTCTTAGCCCAGGGAAATAAAAACGGAAAATGTGGAAAGTGGTTTCTGTTTGTAAGGCTATTGAAGGCAGCAAGAAATGACAATTGGGCTGGAGAGCTGTCGGACACTGCCAGGCATAAGCTGGAGCCTTCAGGAGACGGGCCTGAGCTGCCAGGCATGGTAAGGACCCCTGGGCTGCAGAGGGCCACTCCCTCTCCGAGCCCAGCACTCCTGAACTTAGGCTTTGCCCATAGTCCTGTGACCTTTGGCCAGTTGCCTAGGAAACTCCTCATCAGCCAGCAGCCTTCACACAGCCCATCCCCCTGAGACCCTCTTCCTGCCACTATGTAGACCACCTGACTCTCTCCCTACGTGCTGGAATTAACTCCCTAGGCATCGGCTAGCAACCTGTGAACCCACCAATCCCCTTAGGACCCACTTCCTGCTCTCAACTGCTTATAAACCCATTTCCCTATTGAATACACCGAGCTGTTCGTAGAGGCTCCCTTCCAAAAGTGGCTCTTTAGTCATGTGCTCACCACGGTTGCCTGGACGTCTTCAGGGAACCATGGCCCCCGAGGATCCAGGGACCCACAGAGAGATGACTTAGCGGTTAAGGAGCTTGCCTACAAAGCCAAAGGACCAAGGTTCAGTTCCCCAGGACCCAAGTAAGCCATATGCACAAGGTGGCGCATGAGTCTGGAGTTCATTTGCAGTGGCTGGAAGCCCTGGAGCACCCATTCTCTCTATCTGCCTCTTTCTTGATCTCTCTTTCTCCTGAAAAAAAAAAAAAAAAAAAAAACCAATTGGCATTCACTCAGGTTGGAAGAGCACTGTGAAAACAATGAAAGGACAGCCAGAGACCAAAGGACAGAAGTTCAGTGCCATTCACAGCTGCAAACCCAGACAGTCTGACTCATGACACACATCACGTAAACAGGTGCACACATCTGTGAGAGGTGCCGTGTTTGAATGGTGTCACCCTTGGATAGAGTGGCCGAGGTCTCACTGGGGCTCCAGCCCTGGCTCTGAAGCTGGCTTTGGGACCTTAGGGAAGTCTCTATGCTCGCTGGATTGTCAGCTGTCAGCTCATCCTTGAAATAGTGTTTCTGGAGGCTTATTTAAGTGACTTTTAAGTCTATAAATGTGTAATTGGCCATGGTGATACACACCTGCAATCCCAGTACTCTGGAGGCTGAGGCAATATCTCCAGTTTATGACCAGCTTAGGCTATATAGTAAATTCCAGGTCAGCCTGGAACATTTAACAAGATTCTCAAAATCCTAATAACAACAACAACAACTTAGAAAAATGAAAAACATATCTGAAAAGCCAACTTTGAATAAAAATGACAAAGAAATACATAAAATATTTTAGAAACATGTCTAGTCAAAAACGTTTAGGTACTTAAAATTGAACTGTTAGCTAGCCAGCAAACTCAGCGACTGGGAAAGATGTGTCTTCTCACACATTGACACTCCTTTGAAGCTATTCATCACGTGTCCCACAGTAGCTCCCTGTGTGCCTCCTCAAGGGGGCCAGTCTAAACAGAGATGGAGTACAGGTCTTAGCTCCCACACCATTATCCTCACTCAGCTGGAGAGCATTTGGCCCCATATCCCAAAGGCTCGCTGAAGGAAAGGAGTGCTCACAAGGGAAAGGAACATAGCTCAGAATGTGGGTGGTGAGAGATCCTGACCGGATTGGATCAGAAGTAGAAATCTTCGTTTTGGCTGCAGCCGACCAAAGGATTCCAGCAGTCCTGTGGCAAGGATCAAGGCAGGCATTTGTGTGGGCAGGAGCCTCTCTGGTGATCATGGGCGGGGTGTTGAAAGCAGTCACACCCTGTGTTGCTGGATTTCATGGCAGAATGGGGATGAGCACTATTCAAAGGTCTGTTTCTGTTTCCAGCATGTCTGGGATTATGTCTGTGACGCTTCCCCAGAGTGTCCCAGGCAGGAAAGCGAGTCCTGTGGCAGTCATGGTGGAACAAGGGCCAGAGAATGACCTCAGAGGATGGCACTTTAACAAGAATTAGGGCCGCTAGGGTGGGCTGTATGTGACAGCTTTCTACAAGGGGCACAGATTTTGAGGGTGGAGGAGGGATGATGCAAGGTAGGCAGTCACTAGGGACTTTGTCTCCAGGATGACAACATGGTGCCAAGAATGGGAATCCCTCAACGAACGGCTGCTCCTCTGCCCCTCCCCCCAGGGCCGACATTACCAGTTGACAGGCAATTTGAAGAGCCCAATTCTCTGTAAGGGGCTGCCCTTCTGGGCATACCAGCAGGAGTGCTCTCGGGGAGTGGCTTCGGTGCCTTTTAGGCATTGCGGCACCTGGAGGGCCAGGTTTAGGGGCAAGAACCGTGTCCTGCTTTGTCATCAACGTCACCAGCAGGTGGCGGGTCCAGCTGGCATATGCTGCGTCCTCTGCCTCCCCAGTCCTTTGCAGCCTGCTCTAGCCGTTCTCCCTCTGGCCTGGCAGGAGACAGTGAGGAGGGGGCAGGGAGGCAGGAATCCCATCCTTCAGTCTGAACAGATCCAGAAGGTCCCAGGAAGGGGCAAGTCTGAGGACATCTGAGTTGAAAGGACGGGTTGGTCTGCTGTCTGGGAAGCCCCTTAACTCTTGGGACTCCACTTGTATAGGCATGGGTGTGGCTGTGGATGGGGTCCCCAGCTGATGGAAAAGCTGAGCCACAGACTGGCCCTGTCCCGCAGCTAATGTGGTGCACCAGTAACTGCCCCGCTCCCTTGACCTTTGGGAGTGACCCTGCTCTGCTTTCTTCCTTCCCCTCCCAGGAGAGCAAGCATACGTATTAGACACTGGGTGTAGGATAATCCTCCTCACTAAAGCCTCCTCCTATCTCTTGACCTCAAACAGCAGCTATATTCCATGATCTTCAACAAATCAAATCAAACCTGCAGGGTCTTGGGTGATCACTTCCATTGTGTGTGTGTGTGTCTGTGCACGCGTGTTAACGCGCGTGCACGGGGGTATGGGGGTATGTGCAAGTGTAAATGTGCCTGCATGTGGGTGGAGGCCAGAGGTAAATGTTAGGGTGTCTTTTTCAGTCTCTTTTCACCTCATTTTTTGAGACACGGGCTCTTACTGAGCCCAGAGCACACCAATTCCATTACTTTAGCCAGCCAGCTTGCCCAAGGAACCCATTTGTCTCTGTCTCCCCAGAGCAGGGATGACAGGTGCCCACTACTATGCTCTGTGTTTACATGAGGACCTGAACTCAGGTCCTCATACACCTGTGGCAAGCATTTTACTGACTAAGCCATTTTCCCAGACCCTTCCCATTTATTTTTAATATATTTATTTGTTTGAGAGAAACAGAGAGGAAAAAGGGAGAGAGAGAGAGAGACAGATCATGCAATGGGTGTGCCAGGACCTCCAGCCACTGCAAATAAACTTTAGAAGCATGAAGTTTGTGAATCTGTGAATCTGGCTTACGTGTGTCCTGGGGAAACGAGTCTGGCTCCCTTTGCAGACAAGCACCTTAACTGCTAAGCCATCCCTCCAGCCCCCACCCCATCCCACATTTATTTTTGAGTCAGTCCCATGCAGCCAGGTTGGCCTTGAACATTGGATCTGCCTTTTGGGTTGTTTGACCACATTGGTTCAGAGCTGGTAAAGTGAAATAGCTCTTAATTCCAAATTTTTCCCTAGTTCCTGTGTGCATGAACCCGGTGTGAGGATATCCCAGAAGACACCCGTTTGCATCTAGGCTGTGACATCCTAGCGAACTGAGCTTCCGTCAGCGGCCTGGCACAGAATCGTAAGGGCAGGAGCTCTTGTGACGTCTATGATAAGCAGAGTGACCCATGGCAGGCTGGCCGAGTATAGCCTCATTCAAGATCACAGAGGTGGCCGGAGCTCCCTGCCAAGAAGTTCTTCCATCAGCCCACACTGCCTGTCCTCTCCAGCTCTCTAAAGCCAGACAAGGGTGGGATGGAGAGAGAGAAGAAAGAGGAGGGAGGCAGCGTGTGATTTCTTGGGAGCTTTGGCCACTGGGTGTGGGGTATGAGCATGAGGGGGTGGGCATGAGAAGTGACGTGTCTGGCATGAATTCTTCCCACTTCTCTTTCATGGGTCCTCCCTGGATGGCATTCTCCTAGATGTGGACATGGGGACATGGTAGTGACTGGGATGGATGGGTCTCATAGGGGCCCGGGACTTGCTTGTGGCAGTCCAGGTGGGCCTGGACGTTAGGGTTTCTGTCTCAGGCTGTGACATGTGTCCGCTGGCTGAGCCGTACGGCGAGTCACAGATGAATAACAAGCGCGAAGTCTTCAGGAAGTGGGACCTTGTGGTTTTGACAGTGAGGTGGCTGCTGCTACGTAAAGCCAGGCGAGCTCATGATCCTGACGCACAGCTAGAGAGTGCACTGGGTGTGGGCTTCATTCTGAACATGGCTGCTCTGCTAGTGCTTTGTACCTCGTCTGTGATTGATTTCTAGCAGCTGACTATCAGCCGCAGGGAAAGGAAGGAAGGAAGCCCCGCAGCCCACCTCTCTCAAAGTGCTTCGACTTCCTCTGCGCCATGGCTCACGGAAGTTACCCTGAATGGCAGGGCCAGGGCTCAAAGCTGCATCTCCAATCAAGACCTGTGCTCTAGACAGCTCATCTATCTGCCACTCTTTGGGCACAGCCACCTCCTTTAGTTCTCGCCTTTATAGTGGGAGCCGACCCTAAGTCATTCCAGAAAGATATCTGATTTAGATACACTGAGCATGGGATCACCCCTCACCTCTTCCTCTCTTGGCCATGGTACAAGGACAAGGAGTGAGTTGGGAGGGAGGGAGCTAGAGCCACACGTCCACACACGCGGGTTCATATCCCAGCCCTCCGAGCCTCTCTGCCTGTCTCCTCAGCTGTGCAGAAGCCACTGTAGTTCCTTCCTCACAGGGCGGTAAAGCTCCCTGAGTTACGGCAGCACGTAGCACATCCTCAGAACAACACGGGCTCCCTGTGGCACCATGCAAACCACATGGAGTTGGCCTCCACACTGTTGCATATATTCCTAAGGTGTGGGAGTTTGTCCTCCAGGGGGGGAGTCAGGAATACTGACTGGCAGCTCAGAATGCCATGAGGTCAGCATGTGGCACATGACAGTCATGCGCATTGTGGCATCGATGTGAGGTCAGGAGCAGTGACTAGAGGGACAGCTCAGGCTTGGGATGGGGAAGGGACTTGTCTGGACAAAGGCTGATGAACATTGCCTTTGCATTGTCCTTATCGCTCTCAGCTGCACCAGGCATTGCAATCACTCAAGAAGGTGGCTGGAAATACAGACCTCTGGGCCTTCCTGCCTGGTGTTTGGATTCTGCAGGTCTCATATGGAGCCAGGGGTTTTGCATTTTTTTTTAAAATTTTTATTTATTTATTTATTTGAGAGCGACAGACACAGAGAGAAAGACAGAGAGAGGGAGAGAGAGAGAATGGGCGCGCCAGGGCTTCCAGCCTCTGCAAACGAACTCCAGACGCGTGCGCCCCCTTGTGCATCTGGCCAACGTGGGACCTGGGGAACCGAGCCTCGAACCGGGGTCCTTAGGCTTCACAGGCGAGCACTTAACCGCTAAGCCATCTCTCCAGCCCGAGGTTTTGCATTTTAACTAATGCCCCTTCTCTGATTCTGATGTTGGTGGTGCCTGCATTCTTGACAAGTACTGTTCCCAGGAGCACCAATTCACTGAGGTAAGTGACCGTGTTCCTTCATCCTGCAGCAAAGAGTTCCCACTGGCCCCTCAGGGGGCCACTGAGAGATCAGGGTAACCCCTATCCTTGACCCAATTCCCCACATGAAATTACTCCCATCTTTACCTCAAACTGCCCCGCAAGCAACCATTTTCTCTCTTCCTCTTGTCCCCGGGGACTGTGTCCACCAAGACATAAAACAGTTGGGGGCTGGAGAGATGGCTTAGCAGCTAAGGCACTTACTTGTGAAGTCTACCAACCCAAGTTCAATTCCCCAGAACCCATGTAAGCCAGATGCACATAGTGGTGCATGCATCTGGAGTGCAGTGGCTGGAGGCCCTGGTGCACCCATTCTCTCTTCCCCTCTCTCTTCTTCTATCTTTGTCTGTCTCTCTAGCTCTCTGTCTCATAAATAAATAAATTAAAAAAAAAAAAAAAGAGTTGGATGACAGAAATACCCCAAAGTGTGTCCAGAGCTTATCCTGTGTTCCCCATCCCATGGGGAATTATGTCCTCACAGCAAGGGATAAGGGTGTTGTCTTGGTCTAGTCGTGGGGGACACTGGGGCCCAGGAAGTCAGGAGACTGCCCCATCACCTGGAAACCAAAGAGATGAACTGCTGCTCTCTGTCTTCACATCCCTCTTAACAAACGGCTTTTCCTCCTGCGCAGACCTGGGGGCTCTGAGCAAAGCCAGAGCTCTAAGGAGAGAAAACTAAAGAAGACTTTTTGGGGGGGTCTATTCTGGGTCGGAGCAAACAGTGGAAACTCACCCATCGGGAGGACACACGCCAAGCAGGCCAGGAGCTGGATGGACCCTTCCATGCCGTAGCAGCTGGGGACCCAGCAGCTGTGCACCTAGTTGGGTCGCCAGGTGAGTGCCCCTTTGTGTGGGCGTGGCAGAGGCAGGAGGGTGCGCTGTGTGCTCAGGTCTGCAGGCCCCATTGGGCTTGTGTAAGCTAGAGGAACTGGGGACAGGCAGTCAGGGGTGTGATTAGGCAGAACTCGCGCAGCTTAGTCATGTGGAAAACCGAGAGGGGTTTCCAGGGAAGCAGACAGGAAGAAACGGGTCCCTCGTTCGTTCTTCTTCTTTTTTATCCTCCCTTCCAAAATTTTTAGCACATAGGTGGGTTTTTTTTTTTTTATCTCCTTCTATTCCCTCTTCTCTTCTTTTTAACTTCTTTCTGCTCAGACTTTGGCAAGTTGTTGAGGGAAGGAGCATGTCAGGCTGTGGGAAATGGTCAGTATTTGCACGAAAAAGACTAGTTTAGTAGCTGATTCACTTTCATGACCAGAACCTGCTTCCTCAGAAAAACAGCTTTAAAAGTACAGTGGTCATGTCTGGAGAGAATGGCTCGGTGGTCAAAGATGCGTGCTTGCAAAACCTGATGGCCTGGGTTCAATTCCCCAGTACCCACATAAAGTCAGATGCACGAGTGCAACCTCACAGTTTGTTAAATGGATGTAAGACGAAGGCTCTCACCATTTGAAACCTGCTGAATTAGGGCAGGAGAGATAGCTTAGCAGTTAAGCACTTGCCTGTGAAGCCTAAGGACCCTGGTTTAAGGCTCGATTCCCCAGGACCCACATTAGCCAGATGCACAAGAGGGCGCACGCATCTGGAGTTCCTTTGCAGAGGCTGGATGCCCTGGTGCGCCCATTCTCTCTCTCTAACTGCCTCTTTCTCTCTCTCTGTCACTCTCAAATAAATAAATAAAAATACACAAAAAATTAAAAACCAAAACCAAAAAAAAAAAAAAAAACCCTGCCCAATCAATGTGGCAGGATGACAATGTTCTGCTACCAAGAGCCTGCAGTGGGGGTCATTTAGTGTCTCCAGAGAGAGGGGGAGCGCTGTTCCCCCAGGTAAGCTTGCAGGAGCCAGGACAGAGCGCTCCTCAGTGATGGTGTGGCTCGGCCAACGCGCTTCTCTTTGCACCTCGTTTTCTTCATCTGTCTTTGAGGCGTAGTCTTTCGCCAAACTTGAGCACCAAGAAGAGGTGATTTTGGGGACTTCTGTGGTGTTCGCTTCAGAAGCAGACGTTGGATGTAAACGTAGTGGTTGCAGGGGGACCGAGGGTAACTCGGTGGGTGGATGGTGGATCACCTCACTGTGACGGAGTAGGTTGCTCTGCACCCTGAGTCCTTACAGCTACATATATAAATCAAATCCCCCCACTCCTCTCTCTCCTCCCCCCACGCTTTTTCGTTCTATCTCCCTCTTACCTTTCTACCCACTGATCACTTTTTTTTTTTTTTTTTTTTTTTGAGGTAGGGTCTCACTCTAGCTCAGGCTGACCTGTAATTTACTATGTAATCTCAGGGTGGCCTCGAACTCTTGGCGATCCTCCTACCTCTGCCTCCTGAGTGCTGGGATTAAAGGCATGCGCCACCACGCCCGGCTCTCACTCTGTATTCTTAGGGTGGCGTCGAACTCACAGTGATCCTCCTACCTCTGCCTCCTGAGTGCTGGGATTAAAGGCGTGTACTACCACACCTGGCTTTTTTTTTTTTTTTTTTTATAAAGACAGGGTTTTTTTTTTTTTTGAAATATTTTATTTATTTATTTATTTGACAGAGAAAGAGGGAGGGAGAGAGAGAGAATGGGTGTGCCAGGGCCTCCAGCCACTGCAAATGAACTCCAGATGCATGTGCCCCCTTGTGCATCTGGCTAACGTGGGTCCTGGGGAATCGAGCCTTGAGCCAGGGTCCTTAGGCTTCACAAGCAAGCAGTTAACTGCTAAGCCATCTCTCCAGCCCTGAAATTTATTTTTTATTTGTGTGTTTATGTGTGGATGCACACGTGCCACAGTGTGAGTGGAGGACAGCTCATTTGAAGCAGCATTTCTTTTAATAACACTTTGCTATTTTTTTAAAATTGTCTTTGTTAGGGCTGGATAGATGGGTTAGCAGCCGAGGGCCAAAGGATCCCAATTTGATTTTCCAGGACCCATGTAAGCCAGATGCACATGGGGGCGCAGGCATCTGAAGTTCATTTGCAGTGGCTGGAGGACCTGACGTGCCCATTCTCTCTCTCTGCCTCTTTCTGTCTCTCAAATGAATTAAATTAAATTAAATTTTAAAAAATGTCTTCATTATTTGTTTGCAAGAAGAGAGAGAGAGAGACACCAGGGCCTGTTGCAACTGCAACTGAACTCCAGATGCATGCACCATTCTGTGCATCTGACTTTATGTGGGTACTGCGGAATTAAACGCTGGCCATCAAGCTTCTGGCTTTTATGTGTGTGGCCTGATGGATGGAACATGGGTGCTCAAGCTTGAGTGGTGAGCTTGTGATCCACTGAGCCATCTTCCCAGGCCCTACCACAAGAATTCATAATAAAGTAGTTTAGCAGAGAAGCCAAGCAGGTGAATTTGGATCTGATGTTCCTACAGCTCAGGCTGGGTTTCCAGTGCACGGAGAAACACAGGTGTCTGTCTATACACATGCATAGTGCATAGGCATGGCAACTGCTTGATTAATGTTTTTATGTCTGCATAACTGGACAGAAAGCTGATTGATGCTCCCTCTCCTAGTCTCTCAGTTGCTGGATTAAAATTCATGCTGGTTGCTTCATGAAGGCCAATGCTGGCAGACCAAGAGTTAGTGGGAAGAAACCAGATTTATTCAAAAAATCAGATTTACTGATTGATTGACTTAATCTAGATTCATTCAATACTGAAGAGATGGAAGGGCTGACACCCTCAGTGGTCTTTCTGGAGGAGCGTAGGGGTGAGCAGAGATTTTATAGCAAGGAAAGGAGGAACAGAACAAGGAGGCTGGGATGAGTGGGGTCTTTGCCACCCAAGTGTGTGTCTCTGTTTTTTCTTCTTAAGACTTCCTTTCTTTCTTTTCTTTTTTTTGTTAATTTTTATTTATTTGAGAGCGACAGACACAGAGAGAAAGACAGATAGAGGGAGAGAGAGAGAATGGGCGCGCCAGGGCTTCCAGCCTCTGCAAACGAACTCCAGACGCGTGCGCCCCCTTGTGCATCTGGCTAACGTGGGACCTGGGGAACCGAGCCTCGAACCGGGGTCCTTAGGCTTCACAGGCAAGCGTTTAACCGCTAAGCCATCTCTCCAGCCCTCTTTCTTTTCTTATTTGGAACCCTGCAGTGGACCTCCACCCCTTGGGACTTCCTGTAGTGATTTTCCTCTCTTCTTCTTCTTCCCTTCCTTACTTCTTTCCTTTCTTCCTTTCTTCTTGTCTTTCCTCCCTCCCTCTTTCCTTCCTTCCTTCTTCCTTCCCTTTCTCTGTCTCTCTTTGCTTCTTCTCTCCCTCCCTCCCTCCCTCTTTACTTCCTATCTTCCTTCCCTTTCTCTCTCTCTCTCTCTCTCTCTTTGTTTCCTCTCTCCCTTGCTCCCTTCCTTCTTGACAGGATGCAGGATTTATTGGCAAGCATGATGAAGGAGGGGATAGAAAAGGGGAAGCCCTCACAAGAACAGGGCTTACACCTTGTCCACAGGGTCACGCTGGGGACTTATTTGACCCTCACAGCCACGTGGAACGAGTGGCTTCTCAACCACCATGCCCTCTGATACACCGCCAGTGAAGTCGGTAAAGCCCTGCTTCTTTCGGGTTTCGATTTCTTGACCTGGGACTTGGATTTCATCCTGCCAAGGCCTCCAACACACATTCTTCATTCAGCTTGGTATAGATGTCCCTGATGATTTGGCCAGTGTGAATCCTGAGGCCACTGTGCCCTGGGGGTTTGCAAAAGCACCTTGCATGCTTATTTGTAGGCTAGACTGGGGACACTCCAAGGTCCACTCGAAAGGCCTCCACAGTTCCTTAGGTGACCCACTTAGGCATCGGTACATGGGCACCACGGAAGGGTAGGTGAAGCCATTGCACATGCCACTCCTCTGGCGGACAAACCTTACCAGTTTACATGCTTTGTGTCAACAAACACGATGTTCTAGGCTCTGTAAAATGGAAAAGGTTGTTATTTAGCAGTTTGAGATTAAGGTAGCACTTCTCTCAAGAATTCAGGATATTGTTAGGCTTCAGGAAGGACAGAAGGACAAAGGAGGAGGAAGCTAGTGCCTGCCCGGGACAGCTCCCCAGAGGAAAAGCCCTAAACCCCTGGGCAGGCCTGTTTGAGCTTTATAAGTATGGCAACTGGATTATTTATTGTCTAAATTGTAATGCTTTTGTCTGGGACCAATGCTAAACTGTCTTTGTTACGAACTAGGACTTTCCTGGGAAAACTAGACGTAAACCCTGCGTGCTGGTGAGTGCCTTTAATCCCAGCAGTTGGGAGGCCAAGGTAGGAAGACTGCTGTGAGTTTGAGGCCAGCCTGAGACTACATAATAACTTCCAGGTTAGCCTGGGCCAGCAAGAGACCCTACGTTGAAAAAGAGAAAAAGGAAAAAAAAGAAAAGGAAAAAAAAAAACAAACTAGACATTTTCTAGAAATGTCATGTACTGATAGTTTTGGTAAAATGTCTTAAAGGTTTTATGGATTTACACACAAATGTGAGGGATATAGTTCAGACTATCGTATTTAGGATTATTTTTGTGTGTGTGATCTTTTCAACTTTGTGAGGGAGATAGGCGTTCAGGAGAAACTATACTTACTTCTTATTTGAATTTTATCTTCTTCTGCAGTACGAGCCTCTCTCATGATGCCGGGCAGGGGTGCTGCAGTCAGGTTCGCATTGCTGGTAGAAATCCCCCGACTAAGAGCAGCTTGTGGGAAAAAGAGGCTTCTTTTGGCTTATAGACTTGAGGAGAAGCTCTGTGATGGCAGGGAAAATGATGGCATGAGCAGAGGGTGGACATCAATCACTCCCCGGCCAACATAAGGTGGACCACAGCAACAGGAGGGTGTGCCAAACACTGGCATGGGGAAACTGTCTATAACACCCATAAGCCCACCCCCAACAATACACTGCCTCCAGGAGGTGTTAGTTCCCAAATCTCCATCAGATGGGAACCTAGCATTCAGAACACCTAAGTTTATGGGGGGACACCTGAGTCAAACCACCACAGGGGATCTCTTTGGTCACAGGATCACATTAGTGGACAACTGGCCTCCCCCCCCCCCCCATGTGTTGCATTCTGAAACTGTGGATCAGTAGATTAGAGGTGTTAGCTGCATTTTCAACTTAAGATATTTTCAACTCACAATGGGCTTATCCGGATGTGACCCCATCATAAATACGAGAGTATCTGTATTCCTGTTTTCCCAAAGCAAGTCCCCCCTTTATTTTTAAGTGCCTTGGTCTCAGCTCTCCCTGGGAAGTTGCTTTCTGGATGAGACATGGGTGCGTGCATCTTGCCGCTGAGGAAACAGGCGGGAACGCACATTACAGCCCACGGTGAGTTATATGATCTGCAAGACTGCGTCGCAAGCTACCTGCTCAGGGGTACGATGTGTGACCCTGTGTGGGTGCCCAGGGGAAAATAAAGAATGGTTGGAGGGCTGCAGAGATGGCTTAGCGGTTAAGTGCATGCCTGTGAAGCCTAAGGACCCCGGTTCGAGGCTCAGTTCCCCAGGTCCCACGTTAGCCAGATGCACAAGGGGGGCGCACGCATCTGGAGTTCGTTTGCAGAGGCTGGAAGCCCTGGCGTGCCCATTCTCTCTCCCTCCCTCTATCTGTCTTTCTCTCTGTGTCTGTCGCTCTCAAATAAATAAATAAAAAAATGAACAAAAAAAAAATTAAAAAAAAAAAAGAATGGTTGGACCGTGAAAGCAAGATTGTTTCTGGAGAGTTCTGGGCCCCCTCCGAGCCAGGCCCTGGTCATCAGGTTTCATCTGGTGAAGGTGAGGCTCGGGCTGGCCCGGTCAGAGGAGCGGAAGGTGCAAACGGTAGGAGCAGAAAGATGGACTGCAGCGGCAAGGATGCAGAGGAGCCGGGGGATCCTGAGGCACAGGGCTCGGGGTCACTGGCGGATGTGGGGTTCTCATTGCTTAGCACCCCCTGACTGCGGGCCTGCCACAGCTGGACGAGGGAGTGTTCCCTCGTGCTGGCTCCAGGGCCAGGGCCAGACTTGGGTGGCCAGGAAGCCAGGTTTCTGCCCCAGTAGAGGCTTCTGAGAGAAGGGCTTTCCTGATCCAGAACGTGGGGACCTGAGCGCAGGCCATGGGATCCCCGCTCACAGCACACTTAGGTTAGGGGTCAAGGACACACAGCTGAGGGTTTTTACCTCATGGTACGTGGGCCATGTCCTCTTGCTAGTTCCCAATATGAATGTTCCTCCCATGCCTTTTCTCCGCTTCCTCTTCTCTGGAAAGCCTGGTTATTTTCAGCTTTCCGTGTCATTTTCCCCTTCACCTTACTGGTCACAGAGGAAAGGCCAAGGCACCGTCTCTGGCACCAGGCAGATCAGAAGCCAAGTCAAGCTTTGTCACTAGCACAAGGAGAACTTGAGGAACGAAACATCCATTTTTTTAAATTTTTTTTTCTGTTTATTTATTTATTTATTTATTTTTTTGTTGTTGTTGGTTTTGTGAGGTAGGAGTTTCACTCTACCCAGGAGAACCTGGCCTTGAACTCATGGCGATCCTGTGACCTCTGCCTCCCAAGTGCTGGGATTAAAGGAGTGTGCCACCACGCCCCCCACCCCCAACCCTTTCTTTTTGCGGTAGGATCTCGCTCTAGCCCAGACTGACCTGGAATTTACTATGTAGTCTCAGGCTGGCTTCTAACTCACAGCCACCCTTCCATCTCAGCCTCCTGAGTGCCGGGATTAAAGGCATGCACTACCATGCCCAATAGCTAAACATCTTATTTTCTATGTAGAATGATGTAGAAACATATGTATTTGTTTGTTTGAGGTAGAGTCTCATTCTAGCCCAGGCTGACTCAGAATTCACTACTTAGTCTCAGGGTGGCCTTGAACTCATGGTGATCCTCCTACTTCTGTCTTCTGAGTGCTGAGATTAAAGGCATGCACTATGACGCCTGGCAGAATGATGTATCTAAAAAATATTTACAGGGCTGGAAAGATGGCTTAGCAGTTAAGGCACTTGCCTGTGAAGCCTAACGACCCAGATTTGATTCCCTAGCACCCAAATAAGGTGGGTACCCAAGGTGGCACATGCGACCGGAGTTTATTTGTAGTGGCTGAAGGATCTGGAGTGCCTGTTTTCTCTATCTGCCTCTTCCTTTCTCTCTCCCTCCCTCTCTCAAATAAATAAAATATTTAAAAAATTATTTATGTGTATATGTGTATGGTGTGTACACATGCCAAGGTACATATTTGGAGATTAACTGCTGCAAATGAGTCTGCCCTGCTGGTGGCTTTGTGTGGGTACTGAGGAATTGAATCCTGGCTGGCAGGCTTTGCAAGCAAGTGCCTTTAACTTCTGAGCCATTTTTCCAGACCAGAGCAATCTTTGTATTTGGGTCCTGCCTGTGTGAAATACAAATAGATTCATGTTTTAATGAAGAAACAATATGAGTTCAAGAGTTAGGCAGTGGAAAATAGATGCTGTGAGAGTTCATTATGACTTCAAGCACTTTAGAATCATATGGCAAGCCAATTAGATACTGTATCTTCTGTAAAATGCAGACATGTTTTTATTATTAATTATAGCTGTTTCAGAATTTTCCATTTTTTAAATTTTATTTTTGCTTTTGTGGTGCTGGGGACTGAGCATGAGTCTTGAGCACCCTAGGCAAGTGCTCTACCACTGAGCCTAAACCCTAGCCTTTTCTTTCATTCTTTTTTTTTTTTTTCTGGGTAGGGTCTCACTCTAGCCCACGCTGGAACTCACTATGTAGTCTCAGAGTGGCCTTGAACTCAGGGCAAACCTCTTGCCTCTGCCTCCTGAGTGCTGGGATTAAAGGCATGTGCCACCATGACTGGTTCTCTCTATCTTTTTGAGACAGAGTCTCATATTACAGCCCAGGTTGGCCTCAGTTTCTTCAGTGCTACGATTATAGACATGATCCATCATGCCTAGTTTCAATAGATAGTTTTGAAGTTAAGAGGCATAGTCAATAAACAGTAAACACATGGGAAATGTTCAATACATTTAGCTATCAGGAAAAATGAAAATTAATACTACTTTGAGATTCCATCTCACCAGAATCAGAATGACTGCCATTAAGGAAACAAGAAAGAAACCAGGCATGGCGGTACATACTTGTAATCCCAAGACTCTGGAGTCTAAGGCAGGAGGATTGCAAGTTGGAGGCAAGCCTGGTCTTTATACTGAGACCTTATCTCAAGAAGCTAAAATGAATGAGGAAGTGAATAAAAATACAACACAAAGTGGAAGAAGTCCAGAAAAATAAATTTAATTTTGATAAATTTGGCTTCTTAAGTATCTTAAATTCAATTATTTAAAATCTTAAAGTTTTTTTTCATGAAGAAAACCAATAAAAGATCAAACAGGAGTAGGGAAATGGCTCAGTGGATAAAGCAGTTGTTGCTCAGGCCTGGGCACTTCAGTTCATATCACAGGGTGCAAGGTCTATATAATGCCAGCGTGCTGATGGTGAGATGGGAGCAGAACCAGAAGAAAGTCCTGGAAACTCACAGACCAGAGCAACATTGAACAACAAGGAAGAAGAGAAGGGAGAAAGAAAAGCAGAAGAGGAAGAGAAGGAGGAGGAGGAAGAAGGAGGAAGAGAAGGAGGATGGGGAAGAACCTGGCTTAAAATGAAGTGGAAAGTGAGGGCTATCACCCAAAAGTTACCTTCTGACCTCCACATATACACCATGGCACATGTGTACACATGCACACACACAAATGCACATGATACACACACACACACACACACACACACACACACACACACACACACATACACACATGTATGCACACAAAATAAAGCCAAAACGCATGTGGCATAATACAGGAGAACATTTGCAGAACATATAATACAGAATAGTTTCCGAAAATAAATAAAGTTGACAAACTCTTGCTAAACTAACCAAAAGAAAGATGGAGAAGACCCCAATTAATAAAATCCGAGATGAAAAAGAGGAGGATATTATAGGTTCCACTGAAATAGAATCATAATGGGTTTGAAAACATATTCTAAAAAACTGGAAAAAAATGGATAGCTTCTAGAAGAAATGGCTAAATTCCTAGACAGGTCTGATCCAAAGCAATTAAGTCAAGTATATGTAAACAGATCCATAACTGTCAATGAGAGTGAATAGTAAGGAAGAGTCTCCCCAAAGGGAAAATCCCAGGGCAGGGTGGATTCGCTGCTGAATATGACCAAATCTTGGAAGAAATGGTAACGTTGACAATCCTCACAGTGTCCCATAAAGCAGAAGGGAAGGAACACTGTGGAGCTCATTCCATGAAGCCAGCCTCACTCTGATACCAAACTGGATAAGGGACACAACCAAATGAAGAACTATGAACCCATTCCCCTGATGAACACAAACACAATTCTCAAATTCTTGCAACTTGACTTCAAAAATATATTAAAAAGCTAATCTACCATGACCAAACAGGCTTCCTTCTAGGAATGTGTGGTGAGTTCAACATAGCCAAATCAATAAATGCACTTCTGTGTGTATGTAGACTTAGAAATAGAAACCACATGACCATCTCAGTTGATGAAGAAAAGGCCTTTGGTAAAGTTCACCATCCTGTCATGATCAAATGCCTGAAGAGACTTGGAACAGAACATGCCTCATGAATAAAAATAAAAACATGACTTTTCAAAAGAGAAGGACCATGCCTCAACATAAGGCTACACAGAACAAGCTATAGACAACATTCCATTAAGTAGGGAAACATGAGAGCATTCCCTCCAAAATCTGTAAAGAGACAAGGACACCCCACTCCCTCTACTTTTATTCAATATCGTGCTTAGAGCTTTAGTTACAGCCATTAGGCAAGAGAAATAAACAAAAGGGACACAAACCTGCACGATCATGCACACACAGATACACATTTCCATAAATAAAAATAAAAATAGCTGGGCGTGGCAGAGCACGTCTTCAATCCCAGCACTCGGGAGGCAGAGGTAGGAGGATTGCCGTGAGTTCAAGGCCACCCTGAGACTACAGAGTGAATTCCAGGTTAGCCTGAGCTAGGGTAAGACTCTACCTTGAACCCCCCCCCCCAAAAAAAAAATAAATAAAACATACATTGGGAAAAAAAGACAGCCTCCTTAACAATAGTGCTGTGAATACTGGATTTCTTTCTGCATGGAATGTGTTTTTCTCCTTATACTTTGCCTAGGCATGATTTTATTTTATTTAATATGATTTGCTGAGACAGGGAGGGAGAGAGAGAGGAAGAAAGAGAAAGAGAGAAAGAGAATATGGGTACACCAGGGCCTCTTGCCACAACAAACTCCCCAACACATGTGCCACTTTGTGCATCTGGCTTTGTGTGCAGAGTGGGGAATCAAACCTCTGTCTTTAAGCTTTGTAGGCTAATGCCTTAACCATTGAGCCGTCTCTTCAGCCCTCTCCTGTTTTTTAGTATGTGAAGAAATCTTATGCTATTATACATGACATGCTATGGAGACCATATTCTATATGTTCTTTCATAGAGGTTTGAGTCTTGGTTTTAGAAATTGCTAGGATTTAGAGTGTAACCTGTTTTTTTTAAGTGAAATCTCAATTTTTTTGTTTTTTAAATTTTTAAATATTTTATTATTTATTTATTTAAGAGAGAGAGAGAGAGAGAGAGAGAGAGAAAGAGGAAATGAGAAGGGGTGTGACAAGGCCTTTAGCTACTGCAAATGAACTCCAGACACATGTGGCACCTTGTGCATCTGGCTTATGTGTGTCCTGGGGAATTGAACCTTGGTCCTCTGGCTTTGCAGGAAAGTACCTTAACCACTAAGCGATTTCTCCAGCACCTGTTATTTTTTAATTAAAAAAAATATATTTATTTGCAACAAAAAAGAGAGAGAGAGAGAGAAAGACAGAGAGAGAAATAAAGAGAGAGAGAGGGAGGATGGGTGCACCAGGGACTCCAGCCACTGCAAATGAACTCCAGATACATGCACCACTTTGTTCATCTGGCTTTACATGGGTACTGGGGACTCAAACCTGGGTAATCATTAGGCTTTGTAGGCAAGTGCTTTAACAGCTGAGCCATCTCTCCAGTCTCCTTTCTTCCTTCCTTCCTCCTCCCTCCCTCCCTCCCTCCCTCTCTCTCTCTCTTTCTTTTTTTTTTCTTTTAGTTTTCCGAAGTAGGGTTTCACTTGTAGCTCAGGCTGACCTGGAATTCAGTCTGTATTATAGACTCATCCTGGAATTCCTCTGTAGACACTGGGGTGGTGCTTGACTATTTGGGGCATCTGGCAAAGAGCTAAGCCTGACAGACTTGTGCCAGAATTTGTTATAGTTTGGTGGTTCTTTGATTTAAGAGCTTTGGGGCAATGTAGTATAGTCTCAGGGTGGCCTGGAACTCACTATGATCCTCCTACCTCTGTCTCCCCAGTGCTGGGATTAAAGTCTGGGCTTTCTGTGTTTTCTTCTCCTTGGGCTGTTTACAATCCATCCTGGGAACATGGGATGATGAGGGGGTCAGGCAAAAATGCGGGTACTTCCTGTTTCTCTTTTCCTTAATTCTCCTCGACCTTCCAGCAGTGACAGCTGCCTCAGCCTGTGTCCCAGTTCTGCGGGCACAAACACTGCGGTTTCCTGTCACATTAAGTTGCCAGTTAGAACACTGACTGTAGTTTTCCCACAGGCAAAAAGCAACGACCCATCAATATGTTGTCATGGGTGTTGAAAAGAAGAGAAAGTCATCAAATTGGAAGCAGGACTCCTCTGAAAGAAGAAGGGGTCCAGCGGAGGGAAGAGGGGACAAAAGAAAGTAATGGGCTGGGAGTATGCTCAAAATACATTACATGTATGAACATTGTCAATGAAAAGTTAAAAAACAAATAGCAACAAGAAAACAACAAAAAAGGAGAGACTCATTTCATACTTTTTTTTTTTCTTCTAATAGTCAATTTTTCCCAGAATTTGCCTGCTTTTGCCCCAAGGCCTATACCACCACCTCAGCCTCTTGAATGCCCTGATCATATGTATCAACCTCGCCTGGCTTACATCCTGGTTTTTAATGACTGAGATATACTGGTATCACTTAATGTAATGCTATTATAGCCTCATCCAATACTCTGTGACCGTCAATGCTCTGGGAAAGGTTTTAAGTAGTAGATTTGTTACTGTGTAAGACTGGGGGCATCTTTAGAGAGGGGATATTTTTGTCAATGTTGTTTTTCCTCAAACTACAACACCCAACCCATCTACAAACAAGAGAATACAATGACTGTTTATACACAAACATGAGAGACACGGCTTATGACAGGCAAAGCCAGCTCCTGTGACTCACTGTGCTTTAAAAGATGAGGGGAGGGCTGGAGAGATGGCTTAGCTGTTAAGTGCTTGCCTGTGAAGCCTAAGGACCCCGGTTCAAGGCTCGGTTCCCCAGGTCCCATGTTAGCCAGATGCACAAGGGGGCGCACACATCTGGGGTTTGTTTGCAGTGGCTGGAAGCTGTGGTGTGCCCATTCTCTCTCTCTCTCTCCTTCTTTGTCTGTCAAATAAATAAAAATAAAATATTAAAACAAAACTGGGCCCTGCTATGTTTAGACTTCTTCCTCTCTAGACACTGGGGTGGTGCTTGACTATTTGGGGCATCTGGCAAAGAGCTGAGCCTCACAGACTTGTGCCAGAACTTGTTATAGTTTGGTGGTTCTTTGATTTAAGAGCTTTGGGGCAATGGGGAGGGTTCTGTAACATAGCCTCTCCTTTCTCCTGTATAAAACTCTCGTCATGAATTTTATGTTTTTGAAGGACCGTTCTGGTACACTGAGTTTCCAGGGATGGGCCAGCTCACTTTAACAGTTCTCTCCACAGGAGGGTCTCGGGGGCCAGAAGTCAGGAAGAAGGTGGTCAGAGGCAGGAACGAATGGACACTGGACGGCGAGCTGCCAGAGGTCCAGGGCATCTTCACTTCTCTGTCACCTCTCTCTGTTAACCCACTATTATTGAGCCGAGGGTGGAGTAGATGGATCCTAAAGAGTGTGTCTGGTGGGGAGCCCATTTTCAGCTTTCAGGGGTGCACTGGAGGCCTGGGTGTTAGCATCTTCCCTGGAGGCCATAGCTGCTACCTGAAATCCTGCCAGTTAGCTTGCTTCCTCTGGGCTAAGTCCTGCTTCAGTTGTGCTCAGCGACAGAAGCCTGATGTCCTCTCTCCTCTCCCCTCTTGGGAGTGAGACCGCAGGTATGTTAAATCAGGGCAAGAAAGGGCCAGAGAGATGGCTCAGCAGTTGCAGGCTCTTGTTTGCAAAGCCTGACAGCCAGGGCTGAATTCCCTAGTCCCCAGGTATAGCCAGATGCACCTAGTGATTCATGCATCTGGAGTTTGTTTGTGGTGACAAGAGGTTCTAGTACACCCATTTCCTTCTCTCTCTTTCTCTGCTTACAAATAAATAAATAAAATATTTAAAATAAAAACAGTATAAGAAGAGGAGGAGCAAGGGTCTTAAAGGATAGGAAAGGACTTAAGCATAGCACCACACGCTTATAACACCAGTGCCTAAGAAGCTAAGGGAGAAGGATTGAGTTCAAGGCCAGCCTGGGCTACATGGTGAAAATTTGTCTCAAAAGAAAACAAGAACCAACCAACCAACCAGACAGCCCCTCTCCACACAACAGGAGCCTATGCTGAAGAATCAACCAAAAGGGATGCTGAGAGAGTATGGGATCCAAATGTCCTAAACCCTGGCTTACTAAGTAATCCCAGCACTTAGGAGGGAGAAACAGGAGGGTCAGGAGCTCAAGTCCAAACTCAGTGACATGTCAAATTTGAGGTCAGTCTGGGCTACATAAGACCCTGTTTCCAAAAACAAACAAAACTCTGGGTTACTGATTGGATTCTGCTTAGTAGTTTTCCACTTTTCCCTCATATCCCCGCCTCCTCTGAGTATGGGTAGGTTGTCTTCCTTCCTTTTGTTTGTTAACTGTTGTGGTCTGGCTCCTCAAAACCCCTCCATCTGATCTGAAACAACAGCAGAAGGATGTGTCGAAGTGTGTACATGCCGTCTGTTTGCAGTACCCACTGGAATTCTCCACAACCAATTTTTCCTCCTCCCAAAGTGCTATTAATACTCTTTATTTCCTTTTTGATTTTCCCTGCAGTGGGCATAGAATCTAGAGCTTTGCACAACTAGGCCAGTACCATATCATTGAATTATACCCCAAGCCTGTAAAAAATTTCTTTTTTGTTTATTATTTTGAGTCACGGTCTCACTAAGTTGCCCATGCTTGAACTCCCCACATAAGCAGACCTTGAGCTTTTGATTCTTGTTGTAGTCAGGTTCACATTGCTGGTAGAAATCACCCAACCAAGAGCAGCTTGTGGGAAAAAGAGGTTTATTTTGGCTTACAGGCTTGAGGGGGAAGCTCCATGGTGGCAGGGAAAACGACAGCATGAGCAGAGGGTGGACATCACTCCCTGGCCCACATAAGGTGGACAACAGGGACAGCAGCATGTGCCCAACACTGGTATGGGAAAGCTGGCTATAACTCCCATAAGCCCGCTCTCAATAATACACTGCCTCCAGGAAGTATTAATTCCCAAATCTCCATCAGCTGGAAACTTGGCATTCAGAACACCTAAGTTTATGGGGGACACCTGAATCAAATCACCACATTCTGCCGCTCGCCCCACAAACTGATAGCCATACATGTAAAATGCAATGCATTCATCCAACTTTAAAAGTCCCCAGTTTTTTTTTTAATTTTTATTAACATTTTCCATGATTATAAAATATATCCCATGGTAATTCCCTCCTTCCCCACCCCCACACTTTCCCGTTTGAAATTCCATTCTCCATCATATTACCTCCCCATTACAATCATTGTAATTACATATATACAATATCAACCTATTAAGTATCCTCCTCCCTTCCTTTCTCCACCCTTTATGTCTCCTTTTCAACTTACTGGCCTCTGCTACTAAGTATTTTCATTCTCACGCAGAAGCCCAGTCATCTGTAGCTAGGATCCACATATGAGAGAGAACATGTGGCGCTTGGCTTTCTGGGCCTGGGTTACCTCACTTAGTATAATACTTTCCAGGTCCATCCATTTTTCTGCAAATTTCATAACTTCATTTTTCTTTACCGCTGAGTAGAACTCCATTGTATAAATGTACCACATCTTCATTATCCACTCATCTGTTGAGGGACATCTAGGCTGGTTCCATTTCCCAGCTATTATAAATTGAGCAGCAATAAACATGGTTGAGCATGTACTTCTAAGGAAATGAGATGAGTCCTTTGGATATATGCCTAGGAGCGCTATAGCTGGGTCATATGGTAGATCAATCTCTAGCTGCTTTAGGAACCTCCACACTGTTTTCCACAATGGCTGGACCAGATTGCATTCCCACCAGCAGTGCAGAAGGGTTCCTTTTTTTCCACATCCCCGTCAACATTTATGATCATTTGTTTTCATGATGGTGGCCAATCTGACAGGAGTGAGATGGAATCTCAATGTAGTATTAATCTGCATTTCCCTGATGACTAGTGACGTAGAACATTTTTTTAGATGCTTATATGCCATTCGTATTTCTTCCTTTGAGAACTCTCTATTTAGCTCCATAGCCCATTTTTTGATTGGCTTGTTTGATTCCTTATTATTTAACTTTTTGAGTTCTTTGTATATCCTAGATATTAATCCTCTATCAGATATATAGCTGGCGAAGATTTTTTCCCATTCTGTAGGTTGCCTCTTTGCTTTTTTCACTGTGTCCTTTGCGGTGCAAAATCTTTGTAATTTCATTAGGTCCCAGTGGTTAATCTGTGGTTTTATTGCCTGAGCAATTGGGGTTGTATTCAGAAAGTCTTTGCCCAGACCAATATGTTGAAGGGTTTCCCCTACTTTTTCCTCTAGCAGTTTCAAAGTTTCCAGTCTGATGTTAAGGTCTTTAATCCATTTGGACTTAATTCTTGTGCATGGTGAGAGAGAAGAATCTATTTTCATCCTTCTGCAGATATTTATCCAGTTTTCAAAACACCATTTGCTGAAGAAGCTGTCTCTTCTCCAATGAGTATTTTTGGCATTTTTATCGAATATCAGGTGGCTATAGCTACTTGGGCTTACATCTGGGTCCTCTATTCTGTTCCACTGATCTACATGTCTGTTTTTGTGCCAGTACCATGCTGTTTTTGTTACTATGGCACTGTAGTATAGGTTAAAATCAGGTATGGTGATACCACCAGCCTCTTTTTTGTTGCTCAGTATTATTTTAGATATTCGAGGTTTTTTGTGATTCCAAATGAATTTTTGGATTGTTTTTTCTATTTCCATGAAGAAAGCCTTTGGAATTTTGATAGGGATTGCATTAAATGTGTAGATTGCTTTAGGTAAGATTGCCATTTTCACGATATTGATTCTTCCAATCCAGGAACAAGGGATGTTTCTCCACTTTCTAGTGTCTTCTGCAATTTCTCGCTTGAGTGTTTTAAAGTTCTCATTGTATAGATTCTTTACTTCCTTGGTTAGGTTTATTCCAAGGTATTTTATTTTTTTTGATGCAATTGTGAATGGGAGTGATTCTCTGATTTCATCCTCTGTGTGTTTGTTGTTAGCATATATGAAGGCTACTGATTTCTGTGTATTTATTTTGTATCCTGCTACATTGCTGTAGGTTTTGATCAGCTCTAACAGCTTGCTAGTAGAGTCTTTAGGGTCCTTTATGTATAGAATCATGTCATCTGCAAATAATGATAACTTGATTTCTTCCTTTCCAATTTGTATCCCTTTTATGTGTGTCTCTTGCCTTATTGCTATGGCCAAGACTTCCAAAACTATATTAAATAGAAGTGGGGACAGTGGACACCCTTGTCTTGTTCCTGATTTTAGTGGAAAAGCTCCAGTTTTTCCCCATTTAGTAATATGTTGGCTGTAGGCTTGTCATAAATAGCCTTTATTATATTGAGATATGTTCCTTCTATTCCCAGTCTCTGTAGGACTTTTATCATGAAGGGATGTTGGATTTTGTCAAATGCTTTCTCTGCATCTAATGAGATGATCATGTGATTTTTGTCCTTCAACCCGTTTATGTAATGTATTTATAGATTTGCGTATGTTGAACCATCCCTGCATCTCTGGGATAAAGACTACTTGGTCAGGGTGAATGATCTTTTTGATATACTCTTGTATTCTGTTTGCCAATATTTTGTTGAGAATTTTTGCATCTATGTTCATGAGGGAGATTGGTCTGTAATTTTCTTTTTTTGTTCTATCTTTGCCTGGTTTTGGTATCAGGGTGATGCTGGCCTCATAGAAGGAGTTTGGTAGATTCCTTCTTTTTCTATTTCCTGGAAAAGCTTAAGAAGCAATGGTGTTAGCTCTTCCTTAAAAGTCTGGTAAAATTCAGCAGTGAATCCATCCGGGCCTGGGCTTTTTTTAGTTGGGAGATTATTGATAACTGCTCGGATCTCCATGTTTGTTATAGGTCTATTTAAGTGATTAATCTCATTTTGATTTAATTTAGGTAGGTCATATAGATCAAGGAAATCATCCATTTCTTTCAGATTTTCATACTTTGTGGAGTATATGCTTTTATAGTATGTCCCTATGATTTTTTGAATTTCTCTGGAATCTGTTGTGATGTTACCTTGTTCATCTCTGATTTTATTAATTTGTGTCTCTTCTCTCTTTCTTTTGGTCAGATTTGCTAAGGGTTTATCAATCTTGTTTATCCTTTCAAAGAACCAACTCTTTGTTTCATTAATTCTTTGGATTGTTCTTTTTGTTTCTATTTCATTAATTTCTGCCCTAATCTTTATTATTTCTTCCCATCTACTACTTTTTGGTTTGCCTTGTTCTTCTTTTTCCAAGGCTTTAAGGTGAAGCATTAGGTCGTTTACTTGCGACCTTTCTAAATTCTTAATATAGGCACTTAAGGCTATAAATTTACCTCTTAGAACTGCCTTCATTGTGTCCCAGAGATTTTGGTATGTTGTGTTCTCATTATCATTTGACTCTATAAATTTTTTGATTTCCTTTTTGATTTCTTCATTGACCCACTCATCATTTAGTAGTGTATTGTTTAGCTTCCATGATTTTGTGTATGCTCTATAGCCTTTCTTGCTACTGATTTGTAGTTTAATTCCATTGTGGTCAGATAGAATGCAAGGAATTATTTCAATTTTCCTGAATTTGTTAAGATTTGCTTTGTGTCCTAATATATGGTCTATTTTAGAGAATGTTCCATGTGCTGCTGAAAAGAATGTATATTCTGCAGCCTTTGGATGAAATGTCCTGTATATATCTGTTAGGTCCATTCCTTCTATGACCTCATTTAGTCCAGATGCCTCTCTGTTTATTCTTTCCCTGGATGACCTGTCAATTGATGAGAGTGGGGTGTTAAAGTCACCCACCACCACTGTGTTTGGTGTTATCTGTGACCTTAGTTCTAGTAGTGTTTGTTTGACGAATTTGGGAGCCCCCATGTTAGGTGCATATATGTTTAGGATTGTAATGTCCTCCTGTTGGAGTGTGCCCTTAATCAATATAAAGTGACCTTCCTTATCTTTCTTGACTAACATTGGACTAAAGTCTACCCTGTCTGATATTAGGATAGCAACCCCTGCTTGTTTTCTAGGCCCATTTGCTTGAAACACCGTCTTCCAACCTTTCACCCTAAGATAATGTCTATCCTTTGTAGAAAGGTGAGTTTCTTGGAGACAACAAATTGTAGGATCCTGCTTTTTAACCCAGTCTGCAAATCTATGTCTTTTCGTTGGGGCATTGAGACCGTTGATATTAAGAGATATTATTGAAAGGTGTGTATTTATGTTTGCCATTTTTGTGTGTGTGTGTGTGTGTGTTACTGGTTCTACCTGTGCTCTCTTCTGTTAACTGGTATTTGAGTATAGCTTGTTTTTTCTAGGTTCCTTATATGTGTGCTTTTCCTTTTGTTCAGCATGGAGGATTCTATCAAGTATTTTCTGTAGAGCTGGTTTTGTCTTCAAATACTCCTTTAACCTGCTTTTGTCATGGAATGTCTTTATTTCTCCATCTATTTGAATGGATAACTTTGCAGGATAAAGTAACCTTGGTTGACAGTTGTTATCTTTCAGAACTTGGAATATATCACTCCAAGCCCTTCTGGCTTTAAAAGTTTGTGTTGAATAATCTGCTGTAATCCTGATGGGCTTGCTTTTGTAGGTAACTTGATTTTTCTCTCTGCTTTCAATATTTTTTCTTTGGTTTGTGTGTTTGGAAGTTTGATTATAATATGGCGAGGAGAGGTTCTTTCTGGGTTTTGTCTGGCTGGGGTTCTAAAGGCTTCCTGTATCTGTATTGGCACCTCTTTCCCAATTTGGGGGAAATTTTCCTCTATGATTTTGTTGAAGATGCCTACTATGCCTCTGGAGTGGAGTTCTTCTCCTTCTACTATGCCCTGAATTCTTATATTGGATCTTTTCATAGTGTCCCGAATATCTTGAAATTCCCACTCATACTTTTCTATAAGTTTGTCTTTCTCTTTGTTGGACTGCATTAGGTCTGCCACCTGGTCTTCTAGCTTAGATATTCTGTCCTCTCCCTCATCCATCCTACTGGTGAGATTTTCTACAGAGTTTTTTATTTCATTAACTGTGTTCTTCATTGCTAGTAATTCTGACTGGTTTTTCTTTATTATTTCTATTTCCCTATTTATGTCTTGTATTGCCTTCTTTATTGAGTATAGCTTCTTTATTTCATTAAATTGGTGTCCTGCCTCTTCTTTGATTCCTTTGATTTCCTCTTTGATTTCTTCTTTGATTGTTTTCATGTGTTCTTTGACCTCTTTGAACATATTTATAATTATTCTTTTGAACTCTTTCTCAGGCATTTCCTCTAACTCTTTCTCACTGGAGGACATTTCTGATGCATTAATACTTTTAGGTGGATTTATATCATCTTGCTTTTTAGTGTTTCTTGTGTTATAATGTATATATTTTTGCATCTTGGATTAAGTTAATGCTTGGATTTTCTAGCTAGCTGTGTATTCTTAGCTGTATCAATTGATTTGATGTAATATATTTTCAGGGTAGGACCTTAAGGTATTAGGTGTGGCTCTTAAGACTCTCAGAGTATCTACAAAGATGTTCTTAGGGGTTGAGTTTCCCTGCTATAGGAGTATTCAAGCAGGCTGAGTGGAATAAAATACAGGTAGATTCTAAAATTTAACTAAACACTGTATACATTCAATCAAAAACAGCCCCGAGTATGTATGCAAGAGTAGTTATTATAATGACCAGATCCTCTATCAACAAAGAGGTTTAGATTTCTGGTCTGTTGAGGGATCCAAGTGAGCTTGTGACCAAGTGAGACCCTTCCCTGGTGCAATCCCAGTTACCTTGGGTGATTTTGGTCTCAGTCAAGTTGCTGCCTGGGTCGTCGGGCTGCTGTTCTGATTTCTGGAGCTGGGCACTTGCTTTTCCTACGGGGCAAACCGAGCCGCTGCTGCTGCCTCTGCTGCTGCCGTAGCTGCCACCACCGGAGCCACCACCGCTGCTGAAGCTGCCGCTGCCGTGTCCACCGCCGCTGCTCCCCCCGAAGCCGCTGCTGAGGGATCTGCCGCCGCTGCCGCTCCTGGGTCTGCTGCTGCTGGGGCCACTGGTACCGGTGCTGGATCCGCTGATGTTGCTGCCGAACTCTGCTCCTGCTTGGGTCCCGCTGTCAGCCCAAGTTGGCGTGGCTGGTCCCGGGCCGCTGCTGTGTTTGCTGGAGCTGGGCTCAGGTGGTGGGGGAGGGGAGGGAGCCGCGGCTGCTCTGGTTCTCTCGCTGTTCCACGTGTTCTTCTACCTCGCCGTCTGCTCCTCCGCTGCTCGCTGCCGCTCTCCCCTCACGTTTCCCGAGTTGCGGAGAGCGCGGTGTGAGGGGAAAATCCCGCACCTGGCTTCTCCTGCGGCTCGAGCCGAGTCTGGCGCTTTTCTGCTGCGCCGCGGCCGAGCTGCCAGAGCCGCTTTTCCCACCTGTGCAGGCTCTGGATGCTCTATAACTCTCCTACTTCTCCGCTGCCGCCTCAGTTTTTATACACCTCACTTTTTAGTAAAAGTGTGTATTTTGCTGAGTTTTTCTGGTCTTTTTCCCCCCTAGGCTGCTTTGGCGTGGTACCTACGCCGCCATCTTAAAAAGTCCCCAGTTTTTAATCAAGTCCAGTGATGTTCATACATCCCTATAGTCCAAGATCTTTTAACTGGGCCATAATCCCAAAACATCTCCCCAGACCCATAATGGCACAGGATAAACATTCATACTGCAAAAGATGACATTGGGCATAGCAAAGAAATACTGAAGCAATACATGATTTAAACAGGGCAAACACTAAACTCTGTAGCTCCAAGTCCAACAACTCTAGTCAGTGACAAATCTCCAAGTCTGATCATTCTAACCAGCAACAAGTCTCTGGAATTCCAATTCCACATCTCCAGCTAGGCTACTCACAGTCCTGGGAAACTTCACTGGGGCTGGCAGTTCTCCTTAGCAGCCATCTTGTGGTCCCAGTCCACTGCAACCCATGGTTCATCCTGAAGGCTCCATCGGGTCTCCATGCAGGCAAACCAGCAAACCCGCTTCACGCTGCCCATGGCCATTTCCAAAACAAGAGACCATGTTGCAATTTCTGTTTTTCTCAATTTTTATTAACATTTTCCATGATTATAAAAAATATCCCATAGTAATGCCCTCCCTCCCCCCCCACTTTCCCCTTTGAAAGTCCATTCTCCATCATATCCCCTCCCCATCTCAGTCAGTCTCTCTTTTATTTTGACGTCATGATCTTTTCCTCCTCTTATGATGGTCTTGTGCAGGTAGTGTCAGGCACTGTGAGGTACTCCGCAATACCAGGTAGGGTACAATTTGTTAATCCAGGGGGGAATAAAGCAGACTTCAAAGAATAGGACACTCCTTGAGCACTCAGCCCCTTCAAGAGTCTACATTCTTCCTGTTCCAGTGCAGGTCAACTAGCCCAATCTCAAAGGTTGTAATTTCTCAATTGCAGCTGATTGGGTAGCACGTCACCCAAAGATTTTTTTTTTCTGTGCCATATCCTCCTGCTCACCCCAGTTTATTTCTATGCAAAGCAACTTTGCATGACTTCTCAACGCATGGGCAGAACAGCAAGCTTCTCGCACAAACTGCTAGCCTAGTTCAAGCAAAGCTCTTTCTCACTTTCATAAGCCAAACCTCAGTCCATAGTTCTTACTACATTCAGGCCTTTCACCTCTGACCAGAGTAGCCCATCAAGCTGTACTTACAGCACTGCAAGGCATCTCTTAGACCAAGGTTTCAAATCCTTCCACATTCCTCTTGAAAATCAGCTCCAAAAGGCCAAAGCCACACAGTCAGGTGTCTAGCAGCAATCCCACTCCTTGGTACCGCTTTACTGTTGCAGTCCGGTTCGCATTGCTGGTAGAAATCACCCAACCAAGAGCAGCTTCTGGGAAAAAGAGATTTATTTTGGCTTACAGGCTCGAGGGGAGCTCCACGATGGCAGGGGAAAACGATGGCATGAGCAGAGGGTGGACATCACCCCTGGCCAACATAAGGTGCACAACAGGAACAGGAGAGTGTGCCCAACCCTGGCATGGGGAAACTGGCTATAACACCCATAAGCCTGCCCCCAACAACACACTCCCTCCAGGAAGCATTAATTCCCAAATCTCCACCAGCTGAGAACCTAGCATTCAGAACACCTAAGTTTATGGGGGACACCTGAATCAAACCACCACAATTCTCCTGCCTCAACTTCCCCCTATAGCTGAGACTATAAGCCTGGACCACCAATCCTGGCTAACAGTTTCCCTTCTAAATTTTATTTATTTGTTTGAGAGGGAGAGAGAAAGAGTGAGAGAGAGACACAGAGAGAGACAGAGAGAGGATGGACATGCCAGGATCTTCTGCCACTCCAAACGAACTCCAGATGCATACAACACTTAGTGCATCTGGCTTTTACATGGATGCAGGGGAATCAGACTCAGGTCCTTAGGCTTTGCAGGCAAGCGCCTTGACCTCTGAGCCATCTCTCCAGCCCACATTCTCCCCTGGGTGGGATAGGATGTCCAAGGTCTCTCAGCATTGCCTCTGGGTGGCCTGGCAGGAGAGACACATCTCTCCCACAAGTACAAAAGGCAGCTCAGGAGGAAGAAGCTTCAATCTCAAGAGCTTGAGGAAACTGTTCAGGAGGTGAGACTTCCAGCCACAAATGTATGGTCATGACGCAATGACATCTGTTAACTTTTTTAATTTTTACCACTTCCTCCCCAATCATCTTGGTGGTGTAGGCTCATTGTGGAAAAATTTTTAAATGGAAAAAATAATAGAAGAGTTGAAGCACATGATCTATAAATGTACTGGTAATGTTTTGGCACATTTATTTTTAGTTTTTTCTTTAGTTGAGATCAAACATAGTTTCAGTAATTTTTATACTGTTGTAAAAACTTAGATGTATAGTTTAGCCACTGTGGGAATGTGTATGGTGGTTCCTCAAAAAATTCAAACTAGGGCTGGAGAGATGGCTTAGCGGTTAAGCACTTGCCTGTGAAGCCTAAGGACCCCGGTTCGAGGCTCGGTTCCCCAGGTCCCACGTCAGCCAGATGCACAAGGGGGCGCATGCGTCTGGAGTTCGTTTGCAGAGGCTGGAAGCCCTGGCGCGCCCATTCTCTCTCTCTCCCTCTATCTGTCTTTCTCTCTGTGTCTGTCGCTCTCAAATAAAATAAATAAATAAAAATTAAAAAAAAAATTCAAACTAGAATTACCATATGCTCCAACTAGACCCTTCCTCGCTCTAAGTCAGGTCAGCATGACAGTGACACATGCATGTCAAATTATGGAATCAGCCCAAGTGTCTGTCAACAGATGACTGGATGAATAAGATGTGGGATATATGCACAATGGTATTTTTTTTTTTTTTGAGGCATGGTCTCTCTAGCTCTGGCTGACCTGGAATTCACTATGTAGTCTCTGGCTGGCCTTGAACTCATAGCGATCCTCCTATGTCTTTCTTCCCGAGTGCTGGGATTAAAGGTGTGCGCCACCGCACCTGGTTTAAAAGCTGTGTATTTGTTTATTTATTTGAGGCAGGGAGAGAAAGAGAGAATGGGCACATCAGGACCTTCAGCTACTACAAACGAACTCCAGATGCATGCGCCCCCTTGTGCATCTGGCTTACCTGGGTCCTGGGGAATTGAGCCTCGAACCGGGGTCCTTAGGCTTCACAGGCAAGCGCTTAACCGTTAAGCCATCTCTCCAGCTTAAAAGCTTTTTTACTGAGAATGTTCATACATGAACATACTGTAATTTGATCATAACTTCCTCCTGCTTCCTGTTGTCTCTCCCCTCATTTCACTGAACCCCTTCTTCTTTCCCACTAGTCTCTCTTCTGTTTTGATGTCTTCCTCTGTCATCATTATTATTATTATTATTATTTTGGTTTTTCAAGGTAGAGTCTCACTCTAGCTCAGGCTGACCTGGAATTAACTATGTAGTCTCAGGGTGGCCTCAAACTCACGGCGATCCTCCTACCTCTGCCTCCTGAGTGCTGGGATTAAAGGCATGCGCCACCACGCCCGGCTGTCATTATTTTTTTAAAAAAAATATATTTTGTTTATTTATTTGAGAAAGAAAGAGGGAGTGGGGGAGAGAGAGAATGGGCGCACCAGGGCCTCCAGCCACTGCAAATGAACTCTAGACGCGTGTGCCACCTTGTGCATCTGGCTTACTTAGGTCCTGGAGCATCAAACCAGGGTCCTTGGGCTTCGCAGGCAAATGCGTTAACCACTAAGCAATCTCTCCAGCCCATCTTCCTCTGTCATTCTCGTCAATGTTGATGGCCTCAGGATGGTGCAGATCTCATGGAGGACAGTCGGCAGCAGCTATGCCTTGCCCACTTCCTATCTGAAGGATCCTTAAAGTTTTTGTTCAGGTGGAGACAGGCTTTCATGAGGACCATGCTGGTCTCAAACTGACTATGTAGCTGAGTCTGGCCCTTCTACCTCCCAAGTGGCAGAACGGCAGGTATGAGCTACCACGCCCAGGTGTGTCACTGAGATGACTGTATGAAATCCATTCCCAGAACGGGATGAGATTCCTGGGGTGCATCACACCTGTCACCCCAGCACTCAGGAGGTGGAGGTAGGAGGATTGCAGTGAGCTCAAGGCCAGCCAGCCTGGGCTACAAATTGAGTTCCAGGTCGGCATGGGTAGAATGAGACCCTATCTCAAAAAAAAAAAAAAAAAAAAAAAACCTTACGAAAAGAATGGGTCTATTTATGTACAAATTTTGCTCATTTCTTGCATATTTGAGTTGCTCCCGCTTCCATTTAAGTGAATCTTAAGAACCATGTTGTACACAAGCTCTTTAGGAAGATTCCTGGGGACAGACTGACGGGAACAGACTCCCTTAACTCCCTGGCACGCTGCATCTTCCCCAGTCTCTATCCCACTTCATTATTTCTTTCAAAACATGATCCAGTTGGTATTCCTACCAGCACTGGGTGGCCACTTGCAAACTGGAAAATCCCTTTTGTTGTTTTGATGGCAAGAAAAGTTACCCATCCTTCATCAGGACCAGTCTCTTGAACCTGCCCCCAAGGAAATGACACCACTGACAATCAAAAGAGAATCAGCAAACTCCTAGTAGCTTCTCATGTCAATGTTTGGTATATGTTATCTCATGATAGGAGACAGAAATTGGCTAGGCAATTTAGGGTGACAGGATCCCTAAGCTTTCTCTTGGCTAACTGCAGGAATTGTCCTGTAGGAGAAATCTAGGTCATTACACTTTACCACAGGTCAGAAATGGTAGAGGGATAGGAAGTCCTTTGACACCCTTCCTAGAGAATCAAGATTCTAAGAAGATTGGCCTTTTCCAAAATTACTGACCCCAGATACCTGGTGTTAAGAATAGACTGACTAAACCACCTCCCACCCACGTGGTCACAAAACCAACAAACACTCCGCAGCTTGAGCCTCTAGGTGGGCTTCTCAAAGACCCTCTTGCCTCTCTGGGTAATACCTATGTCTTCCCTCCTTCCTTTTAAGCACCTCGTTTCTTCTCCTTCCTAAAGCTTTGAGCTATAATAAAATCGTTCAGAACCTTAGCCTCTCATCTGTGGATTTCATTCTTTGAATTCATAAGACAAAGATCTGGGAACATCCCCAAATTATTGATGTGCTGGCTCATTGTCAGAGGAACCCCCAAATTCCTGTATCACTAATAACCCTGGGTCTCCCAGTAACAGTGGCTCAGAGGGGATAAAGAACTAGCCCAAGGACACACAGATAGAAGAGGCAGAGGGAGGTGCAAGCCAGCCTGTCTGGTTCCTAAGCTCTGTGCTCTTGCCACACACCGCGGAACTCAAGAAAGAGGAGAGAGAACTTGTGGCTGAGGGCTGCAGTTTCGATCTCTATAGAGTGAGGGTCACTCGAGAATAGGGAGGGGACAGGGTGGGTTGGCCTGGGTTCTGGTTCTGGTTGCCGTTGAGTTTTATATGGATTACCCGCCACTGACATCAGGCCACCAGGTGGCTGCTTAAGGCTTTAATTCTGATGCAGGCAGAAGTTTTCCGAAATGCCACTGCTGTAGTGATGATATGGTCCAGCATGCAGGGTAATGGGGGCTGGATTTCCCTAAAGTGAGACAGTGCAGGCTTGCAGGAATTTTCCATAAGTGGTGCTTTGTCCCAACTATGGCTCCCAAGATGCAGGTCCCTGGAGACCAGATTTCTCTAAACTGAGACAGCGCGGCTCCCCTATGGACTTGAAAAACAAGATCTTTTTCCCTTGTGGTATTAGGGATTGAGACTAGGCAAGTATCCATCCCTGAGCTTCAATCCCAGCCCACAAAAAAGACACTTTCAGCTGGAGATATGACTCAGTGTTGAAAGGCTTGTAAAGTCTGACATCCAGGTTCGATCCCCCAGTACCCATGTAAAGCCTGATGCACAAAGTAGTGTGTGCATCTGGAGTTCATTTTGCAGCGGCTAGTGGCCCTGATGCATCCATTCTCTCTCCCTCCCTCCCTCTGTCTATTTCTATCTCGTTTCCCCTTTCTCTCATATTTAAAAAATGACACTTTTGGGCTGGAGAGATGGCTTAGTGGTTAAATGCTTGCCTGTGAAGCCTAAGGACCCCGGTTTGAGGCTCGGTTCCCCAGGTCCCACGTTAGCCAGATGCACAAGGGGGTGCACACGTCTGGAGTTCGTTTGCAGAGGCTGGAAGCCCTGGCGTGCCCATCCTCTCTCTCTCCCTCTATCTGTCCTTCTCTCTGTGTCTGTCACTCTCAAATAAATAAATAACAAATTAAAAAAAAATGACACTTTTGCTGGGCATGGTGGCACACACCTTTAATCCCAGCACTCGGGAGGCAGAAGTAGGAGGATTACCATGAGTTTGAGGCCACCCTGAGACTACATAGTGATTTCCAGGTCAGCCTGGACTAGAGCGAAACCTTACCTCAAAAAACAACAACAAAAAAGACACTTTCAACTTAGTATCCTTGGGCATTCAACCGAGTGCAAAAAATCTAGTACTGCAAAGAGATGACATGCTCATCTCTGCAGTTTTCCCTCCCTCCATTCTGTTTTGATTTGCTTCTAATTCTCCCAGTTCTTTCTTCCCTTTCTTATATTGCATTAATATCCTTCCCCACCTCCATATCTACCGCTCCCAATCCCTGCCCTTAGTTCTTAATGACATATCATGCCACAGTTGTAACATGATGTGTATACACACACACACACACACACACACACACACACACACACACACACAGATATATGCAAACATTTATAGATCCCCCATTTGTGGAAAAATAAATAAGTATAAATCTTATTAACATAGATCAAGTGACAACCACTTAACTATAGCTTGACTTTGCTTCCTAACAAGCTTCCCAGAGGACTATTTAAGTCTGATATTAAATGCTGTCTTAGCCTGTTTATTAAAAAAATTTTTTTGTTCATTTTTTATTTATTTATTTGAGAGCGACAGACATAGAGAGAAAGACAGATAGAGGGAGAGAGAGAGAATGGGTGCGCCAGGGCCTCCAGCCTCTGCAAACAAACTCCAGACGCGTGCACCCCCTTGTGCATCTGGCTAACATGGGACCTGGGGAACCGAGCCTCGAACCGGGGTCCTTAGGCTTCACAGGCAAGCGCTTAACTGCTAAGCCATCTCTCCAGCCCTGTCTTAGCCTGTTTTGTGTTGCTATACCAAACTACCTGAAAGTGGGAAATTTTTAAAGACTAGAGATTTATTGGTTCAGGCTGAGAAATCCAAGAGCATGGCCCTGACCATGATAAAAGCAGGAGGACAGGAGGGCACATGCGGAAAGAAGTGTGCGCGCGCACACACACACACACACACACACACACACACACACACACACACACAAATATCATTTTCCTACCCCAACCCCAGCTTTGTTCCTAGTATTTTTCTCCCATGCTGTGAACATTGGTTTTAAATTATGTTTTAAAATTTTACATCACTATAGTTTTTTTGAGGTAAGCAGAACAGAGTAGATTTAGAAAATGTTATTATTATCAACATATCTTATACAGATACATCATGTGTTGGTACCCTCTTTTCCCTTCTCCCTGCCCCATTCTGCTGAGGACCCTCCTTAGTGGGGTTGCAGGTATTCCCCATGGGGTTCCTGTTTTCCCACATCCTCTTGCCTTTTTTTAATGTGCGAGAGAGAATTGGTGCACCAGGGCCTTTAGCTACTGGAATCAAACTCCAGGCATGTGCAGTGTGCCTGTGTGACCTTGTGTGCTTGTGTCACCGTGTGTCTGGCTTATGTGGGACCTGGAGGGTAGAATATGAATCCTTAGACCTGGCAGCCAAGTGCCTTAGCTGCTAAGCCATCTCTCCAGCCCATCAGTATAGTTTTTAATCAAGGCTAAATGTGTACGTAGTAGAAAATGTCAAAGATGTTTTATAAAACAGCAGTCCTCTCATTTCTACTCCAACCTTTTTCTTCCTCAGAGTCAGTCACTTTCAATATTCAACTAATTCATTTATCCTGCCTGCCTTTCCACATCTCAATATAGCATGCTTATCATGGGATCTTTGACTTTTTGAAGTCATAAAGACTTTCTCAACTCAGTGCCTAGCTTTTCTTCATCCCTCATCCTTTCATATAAGCCCTTTGCAACATTTCCTAGGTCAGTGTTGTGGCTATGCAAGTGTTTTACATTTATTTGCTTGTTGAATTTGAACATTTTTGTTGTTGTTGTTTAGTTTTTAGTGTAATTTTACTAATTGAAGCCAAACCCAACCTAGTCCCCTTTGTGGATGTCTGTCCCCAAGTGTTCAGCCACCTTCTTAGTCTGTCAGCTTATTTGGTCTTTCTTTCCAGGTTTCCTCTGTCTGGCTCCATCAGGCTGTTGCTGTTTGCCTAACTGGGTCTGCAAGCAGTTATCTTTTAATATATATTCTCATTTATTTATTTGAAAACACAGGCAGACAGACACACAGAGAGAGAGAATGGGCACATCAGAGCCTCTAGCTATTGCAAATGAACTCCAGACACATGTACCACCGTGTGCATCTGGCTTATGCCTCACTTAAGGGTACTGGGGAATTGAACCTGGGTCCTTTGGCTTTTCAGATAAGCACCTCAACTGCTAAGCCATCTCTCCAGCCCTGATTTCTTTATTTTTAAGCTTTTTGTTTTGATTTTTTGAGGTTGGGTCTCACTGTAACCTAGGCTGACCCAGAATTCACTATGTAGTCTCAGGCTGGCCTTGAACTCCTACCTCTGACTCTCCAGTATTGGGAGTAAAGGTATGTGCCATGATGTCTGGCTATTTTTAACATTTTATTGACAATTTTGACACATGTACATAATGTATTTTGATTGCAATATCTTCCCATTATCTTTCTTTCCTTCTTCTCTATCCTTTCCCACCAAAGTTATTCTTCCCAACTGAGCTATCTTTTATTTATTTATGTATTTGAGAGAGAGAGGGAGAGAGAGAGAGAAAGTGAGAAAGAGAAAAAGAGAGGGAATGGCATGCCAGGGCCTCTAGCCACTGCAAACAAACTCCAAATACATGTGCCACCTTGTGCATCTGGTTTTACATGGGCACTGGGGAATTGAGCCAAGGTCCTTGGCTTTGCAGGCAAGTGCCTTAACCGTTAAGCCATCCCTCCAGTTCATTTTCATTATGTAGTCATCAGTTTATGTGTTCCTAGCAATTGTGACTAGAGCAGCAATGACCATGGATGTACAAGCATCTGTGTGGTAAGATAGAGTCCTTTGGGCACATGGCCAGGAGCGGCACGCTGTGTCAGACAGTAGTTTGATTTTGAGCTTTTTGAGAAGCCTCCACACTGATTTCTATAGTGGCCACACCAGTTTTCACTTTCTCCAAAGTGAACAAAAGTTCCCCTTTCATGCTGGAGAGATGGCTTAGTGGTTGAGGCATTTGCCTGTGAGGCCTAAGGACCTAGGTTTGATTCCCCAGTACCCACATAAGCCAGATGTCCAAAGTGGCACATGTGTCTGAAGTTCATTTGCTGTTGTTGAAAGGTCCTGGCATACCCACTCTCCCTCCCCTTCTCTCTTTTAAATAAATAAATAAAATATTAATAAGAGTTTCCCCTTTCCCCATGCCCTGGCCAACATTTCTTATTAGTTTTCTTGATAATAGCCATTCTGAGATGAAATGGGATGAGATGAAATTTCAGTCATCTTAGTTTGCATTTCCCTGATGGCTAAGGATGTTGAGCATTTAAAAAAAAATTCTGTTGGTCTGTTTCAATTTCTTCTTTTGGTAACTGTTTCATTCATTTTATTAGCTATTGATTAATGGATTTTTAGGGAGGGAGTAATTAGTTTTTCGAGTTCTTTTTAAAAATTTATTATGAACATTACTGTATGTGCGTCTTACATGTTGGTCCCATTCCCATTGGGTTGTACTCATGTCTTCAGCCCCATACCAAGCACACTGAGAGCGCTCCTCAGTGGGGATAGTGATAGTCACTGTGGGGTCGTGAATGAACCAGTCAGACTCTGCATGTAGAAGTGGGAGATGCCTCAGGATACGCCTTCCCACGCTGTGGCCCTTACAGTCTTTCTGCCTCCTCTTCCACAATGCTTTGACGGGCGTGTTTACAAGCCTCCTTTAGTGTGGAGCTCTCAGCATCCTCTGCCGTTCTGTTCTGATGAGTATTAGGTCTCCTCTGTGCCGTCTACCATCTCCCTGATGGACATTGTCAGGCTAGCAGCACTTGCGTTTAAATCACTCTGTAACGGTTCCTGGGCCATGGCTGATGCCATAGAGGTGACTTGTTGCATGCCAGGCAGTCTTTTCTTATAAGTTTTTTTTTTTGTTGTTGTTGAGGTAGGGTCTCTCTCTAGCCCAGGCTGACCTGGAATTCACTATGTAGTCTCAGGATGGCCTCAAACTCACAGCGATCCTCCTACCTCTGCCTCCGGAATGCTGCGATTACGCATGGCTCATTATAAGTTTTTTTTTTTTTAACATTTTCTTTTCTTTTCTTTTCTTTTCTTTTCTTTTCTTTTCTTTTCTTTTCTTTTCTTTTCTTTTCTTTTCTTTCCTTTCCTTTCCCTTTCCCTTTCTTTTCTTTTCTTTTCTTTTCTTTCTCTCTCTCTCTCTCTCTCTCTCTCTCTCTCTCTCTCTCTCTTTCTTTCTTTCTTTCTTTCTTTCTGAGAGGGGGGGGGGGAGAATAGGCATGCCAGGGCCTCCAGCCACTGCAAACAAACTCCAGACACATGCACCACATTGTGCATCTGGCTTACATGGGTCCTGGGGAAACAAACCAAGGTCTTTTGGCTTTGCAGGCAAACACCTTAACTGCTAAGCCATCTCTCCAGTCCCTTATAAGTATTGATGGATCTTAGGTCTCCAGTATTCACTGCCTTCTGTGAAGAGCAGATTCGCTAACCAAGGGTGACAGTCGCATGGATCAAAGGGGATAAGCATAGGCTTTTTTTTTTGTTGTTGTTGTTTGTTTTTGAGGTAGGGTCTCACTCTAGCCCAGGCTGACCTGGAATTCACTATGGAGTCTCAGGGTGGCCTCAAACGCACAGTGATCCTCCTACCTCTGCCTCCCGAGTGCTGGGATTAAAGGCGAGGGTCACCATGCCTGGCTTTGAAAGGCTTTTTGATAGGCATACCCTCTCAACTTAGCCAAAGGACAGAGGGAGCTTCTTTTTTAGAGTCTTGGCCTTCCTGTGCATAGACTCTGATTTGCTTGTCAGTACCAGGTATGAATTCCCTCCCACTGAGTAGGCCTTATATCCAATCAGAGAGCAGTTAGTGACTCCCATAACCCGTGTGCCACAGGTATGTACATCTTGCCCGGCTTGTAGGATCCCTGCTTGTTCATGCTCTTGGTGACCCTTATTCCCCAGCAGCCCACATAGCACTTTTCAGCACTATGAGCACTAGCCAGCAGGGGGCTGGCTTTCTTTCAGTCCCAGGGGAATCTCTCTATATCCTATGACTGTAGCCTGTGCAGTCTTCAGCAGTAGGGTTTTGCCATTTAGCTCTGGTGGGTAACTGAGTACTCTGGTAATGGCCTGCTTTGTTTTGGGGGCCTCCCAGGCCTCCCTGACTAACAGCTCTCTGTGGAGGATAACTCAATTCTGGCACTGGGATTTCCCAGCCAGAGCCCGTGGTTTTGGGTTAGGCTTTCTCCACCCACCATAGGGTGTACAGTTCTTTATACATTCTAGATAGCAGCCTTCTGTCAGAGGAATAGCTTAGCAAAGATTTTCTCCCATTCTGCAGGCTTTCTGTTCACTCTGCTAATCGTTTCCTTTTTAACTTCATATAGTCCCATTTGTTCATTCTTGGGACTATTTCCTATGCTATTCCAGTCCTGTTCAGAAAGTTCTTACCTATACCTGTAATTTCCAGTGTATTATCTATGTTTTCCCCTAGTATCTTAGCATTTCTGGCTTTAAATAAAGGTCTTTGATTTTGAATTGATCTCTGTGAAATGTAAGAGATGTGGATCTAATTTCATTCTTCCTGAGCTGGACATCTAGTTTTCCCAGTACCATCTGTTAAATAGTCTACTTTTTCCTAATGTATGTTTTTGACAACTTTGTCAAAAATCAGGTGATCAAAAAAAAAAAAATCAGGTGATCATAGCTGTATGGGCTTATTTCTGGCTCCTCTGTTCTAATCCACTGGTCTATGTGTCCGTTTTTGTATCAGTACCATGCTGTCCTTGCCACTATTGCTCTGTGGTGTAGTTTCAGGTCAGGTATTGTGGTACATCCAGCTGTGTTCTGTCTGATTTGCTTTGACTACGTGTGTTCTCTTGTGTTTCTGTATGAATTGTTGGATTGCTTTTCTAGTTCTGAGAAGAATGTCAGTAGATGTTTGATGAGAATTGCTCTGAATCTTGGAATTCTTTCTATAGAGATATTAGACTTCCTAAGCTTGCCTTCTAATTTTTTTTTTTAGCATCAATTTTCCTTTATTCATTTGGTCAAAGCAGAGCATTCCAATTCTAATTTTGTTATAAATCTGTTAAAAATGCTGTTTCCTTTTTTATCCTTTTTTTTTTTTTTTTCTGTGACAGAATCTCAACACCAGAGCTCAGGTTGGCCTGGAACTCACTGTGTGGCTCGGGCTGGTCTTAAACTTAGGGCAATCCTCTTGTCTCAGTTCATCTGATGTTTTCTATCTTTGTAATTTTGCTTGTTCTACATCTTCAATAATATTTGCAAAACCTTATATTAAAAATTTCAATTCTCCAATCAAATTTTTTTGAGGAAGGGTCACTGTAGCCAAGGTTAATTTGGGACTCACTTTGTAGTCCAGACTGGCCTTGAATTCAAGGCAGTCGTCCTGACCCAGCTTCCTGAGTTCTGGGATTATAGGCATGAATCACCATGCCCAATTTTCCAATCTCATTCTTCATTTCCATTCTTTTAAACTGTATCTTCAGATTTTTTGCCACTCCTTAAATGATTGTTTTATTGTTTTTGATTTCTATGGGGATAATAATAGCCTTTTGTTTTAAGCTTTCATCTTCTTGCAATAGCTTTCTGTTCTCGCCAGACTTTGTTTTTTTTTTTTTTTTTTTTGTAGTGCTGTAAGGATCACATTCTGGCCCACAGGCATGCTAGACAAGTTATTGAGTTGCATCCTCAGCCCATCTTTCTTTTTTTTTTTTCTTTAAAGACATTTGTGCTCGCTCACCGTAGATGGTAGCCTTAAAATTACAGTGATGGGTTGGCTGCTCCTCTTCAAATGTGGGACTAAAAGGTGAGTTGAAGACTCTGACTTTGTGGGTGAGCCTTGTTGTAACGTCCTGATGGGTGAATCTGGGGGGGTCATTCCCTCGCCAGTGTCTTTAGGTAGGAGCTTCCTTTGAGTTGGGGATATATGTGAGAGAAATGACCTTTAGGCACTTTAATGGGGGCAGAGGCCAAATTTTCTGAGAGTTAAGGTATGCAAAAGCTTGCAGATTCAGAACCAAGCCACTGCTTACTGTTTCTCAGCGTTTTGCAAGTCAGCACATGGATGTTGACAGTAGACCTATGAAGAGGTCTTGGAGCTCTGGCCACCTCTGGCTCACCAGTGAGGAGTCGTCCTGTGGGAGGCCCTAGTCCAACACCACCCTCGCTGTGCTGTTTTATGCCTTCTTCCCTTGACACACAGGCATTAGGACACAGATATTTCTAGAGGTTAACTCCAGTTCCGGCACTTTCCCAGCCCAGTGTATTTACATCTCTGAATGCTTCTAGCTTCTACAGAATTCTTTTTCCCATTGGCTCATAAAAACCTTTGCAAAACAGCATATATATATATATGCTGTTAATTTTTTTGTTTATTTTTAATTTATTTATTTGAGAGTGACAGACAGAGAGAGAAAGAGGCAGATAGAGAGTGAGAGAGAGAATGGGCATTCCAGGGCTTCCAGCCACTGCGAACGAACTCCAGACATGTGCGGCCCCTTGTGCATCTGGCTAACATGGGTCCTGGAGAATTGAGCCTTGAACCGAGGTCCTTAGGTTTCACAGGCAAGCGCTTAACCACTAAGCCATCTCTCCAGCCCAAAACGGTATATATTTTTAGAGGTGCTATCCTGGAGGGCTTTTGCTGAGTATCTTGTCTGCCATTATGGTTGGAAAAAGAAGCCCTGATATTATGCAGGACAAAATCTGCTTTAGAAAATTAGTTCTTGCGATGTTGGGCATTGAACCCAGGGGCTTTCACAGATCAGGCAAACACTCTACCACCGAGCAATGTCCAAGACACTGCAGCTTAGTTTTAGGTGATCAACTTTCATTCTGTTTCTCTCAGTGCAGCAAACTCTGGGAGGTTTTGTGGGACATACTGATAAATAGAAGCTTAATGTGGGAGAAAACTAGGGCTGCAGAACAAGATGGAGTTTGAAGGATAGGCTGAAAGGATGAAGTCTTTTTTTTTTTTTTTTTTTTTTTGGTTTTTCAAGGTAGAGTCTCACTCTAGCTCAGGCTGACTTGGAATTCACAATGTAGTCTCAGGGTGGCCTCGAACTCACGGCGATCCTCCATCATGCCCCCCACATGCCACCACACCTGGCTTTTTGAAGCCGTCTTTTAAATGGTGTCACCATATGGAGGCGTGGATGGGCCTTGCCTGCAGCCGGGCATCAAGCGTGGAGCCCGGGAGTTCTCTATGCCTGCGTCTTTCTCTGCCCTCAGCTCTGCTCTTTGGGTCTGTGTGGGCTCAGCTCAATGTCACGATTTTGAAGATGTGTGTGATTACCTTGGGCTGCTTTATGTTATTTTCCTTTTGTCGGCCTGCCTGTCTTATTTCTCTTGGGGAAAATCCCCCAGTTTATGGGACCTAGTGGGAGGCAGGAATTCCCATCCCAAGGGAATAATAACTCAGGCCAGGTGGAGATCCCATCTAGACTGTGAACCTGGAAGGGAAAGTTGGGGTTCCTTGTCAGTGAGGCGCAGGTGAGTCAGGAGTCCTGTCTCATCTGCTAGATGCCTGCTGGGCTGCGCTGTCACCACTTCTGCGTCAGTCTGTCTTCCACACCTCCTTGTCCAGCCTTCCTGTCCTTGGTCATTTACGGATGTATTCTTTTTTTCCTGCCTGAATTAGTCAGAGTTGATTTTTACTATTGACAACAGAAACTATGACCTTTTGACAAATAATCTTAATTCTTGCATCTCCTCTCTACTTCCTGTGGGTCAGAGGGCATGACGGGCTACCCTGACTTTTGCCCTCCAGTGGGTGCGGTCAGCCTGTACAGGGCTCTCGGCAGTAAGAGAAGCTCCCAGACCAGCAATGTCCCTTTAACTGCTCCTGGGTCACACACACAAATGATGTTTTTTTTTTGGAAGGATCACAACGGTTTGGTATTACTTGATTAAGAACAATAAAGATGGCTTTAGCCCAAATTGGCTTCCCTAGAGAACTTTCCCTAGGAAAAGAACTTTGGATGGAAAGGTCAGGGGTCTCTGGAGATTTTCCAAACATTGCTTGTCCTCCTTAAGGAAATACATGCTTCCTTTTGACACGTGACCTATTTTCTGTAATTACAAAGTATTATGGGGGTAAACTCAAGGATACTTTAAATATTTTAATTTAATTTATTTATTTAATTGAGGGGAGGCAGATAGAGAAAGAGAGAATAGACATGTCAGGGCTTTTAGACACTGCAAATGAACTCCAGTCACATTTGCCACCACATGCATCTGGATGACGTGGGCACTGGGGAATTGAACCAGGGTCCTTGGGCTTTTCTGTCAAGTGCCTTCACTGATAGGCCATCTCTCCAGCCCTAAATTTTTGTTTTTAATGATAAGGCAAGTTATGCATATTGGTACATGCTTGTAATCCAATACTTGGGAAACGAAGACAGGAGAATCAGCAGTTGAATGTTATCCTTGACTACAGTGAGTTTGAGGTCAGCCTGGGCTGTAAGAGATCCTGTCTAAAAAAAAAAAAGATGCCGGGCGTGGTGGCACACACCTTTAATCCCAGCACTCGGGAGGCAGAGGTAGGAGGATCACTGTGAGTTCAAGGCCACCCTGAGACTACAGAGTTAATTCCAGGTCAGCCTGGACCAGAGTGAGACCCTACCTCGAAAAAACAACAACAACAAAAAAAAAAAATTGAAGGAAAGAAACAAAGAAAAAGGGCAAGAAGGCAGAAAGAGATAAGGAAAAAGAAAAAAGGAAGGAAGGAAGAGACCTTGGAGTGCCCCTGACATATGTATGTGCATGCATGCAAATAAACAAATAAATAAAAATTTAAAATCTACTTTCAGCAGTAAGGGAGAAATCTTCCAAAGTTGTCCCTTTTATGGCCTTGACTAATTCTTTTTTGCTCTGAATCAAGCACTAGGAAGCTATACCGGTTCCTCCTGTTATTGAGAGTATAGATCCAACTATCTGGTAGATAGTTAGCTAGTCAGGGTCACAGGCCTAAAAGAACAACAAACATTGACTTGCTCTGGCAAGACGGGAAGACAACTTCATCCCAGAAACTGAAACCCGAAAATCTCTGACTCATCAATATGTGGGCTGGCCTCCAGCCTTTTGAGTTTTTTTTTAAAAAATTCATTTATTTATTTTATTTCCTAGTTCTTCCTCCTTGGAACTTTTTGGTCGGCTTCCCTTTCCCCTTCACCATTAGGATTTTTCTGAACCTGTGCTTTACCACCTAGCCCATCTACCAGCCAGAGTCCCCCAGATACACTTACATTGATCTGTCAGACTGATTACAACTCAATGCCTAATTTCTATAATAGCCCCAACCGATCAGGTTTGTTCCTAGTGCATGAAAGCCCCAGTCCTGAGTGCTACACTGACGAAACGCTTTTGGGGACCCTCCCTGCTGCAGGGAGCTTTGAACTTTCACTTCTCAATGAGACTTTTCTTGCTTGTCCTTCTGCTGTTGACATTCGTTGTTCTTCCTGTTCATGAGACAACAAACTCTCACCCAGAAGATTAGTGACATTGTTGTCTCCCTTTTGTAACTACCCTGTTTGTCACTGTGACTTTGACAGAACTTGATCTGTGTTGCCCCCTGTCTATACTCATCCACCTGCCTGCTGCTTGTGGATTTTCATTATTGATTTATTTTTATTTATTTTGTTTTTCAAGGTAGGGTCTCACTCTAGTCCAGGCTAACCTAGAATTCACTGTGTAGTCTCAGGGTGACCTCGAACTCATGGTGATCCTCCTACCTCAGCCTCCTGAGTGCTGGGGTTAAAGGCGTGTGCCACCCAGACTATTTTTTTTTTAACACTTTATTTATTTGAGAGACACAGAAAGGGGGAGAGGTGGTGGGAGAGAATGGGCTTGCTAGGGCCTCCAGCTGCTGCAAATGAACTCCAGACACCTTGTCCATCTAGTTTACGTGGGTTCTGGGCAATCAAACCTGGGTCCTTTGCAAGTAAGCGCCTAACTGCTACGCCATCTCTACCACCCGCCCCCCCTTTAAAAATTTTTTTTGAGATGGGGTCTTGCTATGTTATTCAGCTGGCACCAAACTCCTAGGTTCACACAATCCTCCCAACTAGGCTCTTAAAGAGCTAGGACTACAGGTATGCACCACCACATGGAGGTTTTATTTATTTTATGTTCTCTAGTAGAGAAACATCAGTCTTTTTTAAAATATTTTTTTGTTCATTTTTATTTATTTATTTGTGAGTGACAGAGAGAGAGGGAGAGAAAGGGACAGATGGAGAGGGAATGGGCGCGCCAGGGCTTCCAGCCACTGCAAACGAACTCCAGACGCGTGCGCCCCCTTGTGCATCTGGCTAATGTGGGTCCTGGGGAATTGAGCCTTGAACCAGGTTTCTTAGGCTTCAGAGGCAAGTGCTTAACCACTAAGCCATCTCTCCAGCCCAGTCTTTTATTTTAAAATCTATTCACACATTTGTGTATTTTCAGCCTGAGTGCACTTCTGTTTTTCCATGTACCCTTAGTAATGTTTATTAATGAAAGTTCACAGGTTTCCATATGTGATTATACTTTTGTGACCTTCGGTGCCATTTCCTGTTCCTCTCGCTTAGGAAGGCTATGGCCTCCATCTTGGGTGGAACAGATCTGGATTTAAACACCAGTGCTGTGAGCCCAAGCAAGTTATTTACTCTCTGTGATCTGGCATTCCTCACCTGAGGAATGGGGATAGGTGGCCTGGAAGGTTGGACTTCTACGAAGATGGCCATGCTCAGAAAGCTCTGGAATCCAAGGAAGAATCTCCTCACACGCCATTATATGTATAAAAAGTAGGGACTGGAGAGATGGCTCAGTGGTTAAAGGCATTTGCTTGTAAAGCCTGACACCCCATGTAAAGCATACGTACAAAGTGGCACGTGCATCTAGAGTTCATTTGCAGTGGTAGGAGGCCCTGGAGCATGCGTACACACACACACACACACACTCTCTCTCTCTCTCTCTCTCTCTTTCTCTCTTTCTCTCTCAAGTAAATAAATAAAATAATAAATAAATCAAAGCAAAGGAGCAGGGCAGCAGGACTACATGTGGAGCAGGGGCAGGGGAAGGCCTGGGCTGGGGGTGAGCTGAGAGATCATAGAGCCGGGGAGAGTCCAGCTATGGTCAGTGTCCTGGCTTTGGGTGCTCTGATGGTTGGTTAATCCTTGCCCAGGCTCATACTTGCTCTTTTTCTAGCTGACCTTTGTGTACAGTAAAGTGGACGGCATTGAGGTCTGGGAAGCAACTGGCTCCCAACATGTCTCTCATCTGGAGCTACATTAAAAAGGTGTGCAATTGGGCCTGGAGAGAGTCTAGTGATTAAGGCATTTGCCTACAAAGCCAAAGGACCCAGGTTCGATTCCCCAGGACCCACATAAGCCAGATGCACAAGGGGGCGCATGCATCTAGAGTTCATTTGCAGTGGCTAGAGGCCCTGGTGTGCCATTGCCTCTCCCTCTATCTGCCTCCTTCTCTCTCTCTCTTAAATAAATAAATAAATAAATATCAAAAGTAGAAGGAGCCAGCAAAGTTCTGACAGAAAAAATTAGGAAAAGAAATATTAGGCTTTATTTGAAACAGACGACTTTGATGCCTCTGCTTGGAATGAAGAGCTGGGAGCTTTCAGTTTTAAAATTTCAATTAATTTGTTTGTGTGTGTGTGTGTGCACACGCGTGCATGCTAGGATCACTTGGTACTGCAAATGAATGCCCACCAAGTCTTACATTGATGGTTGAGGAATTGAACCCAGACCACAGGCTTGCAAGCCAGCATCTTCAACTATTGATCCATCTCTCCAGCCCCTAGGGAGATTTTGATACATAGCTTCGCATAACAGGACTCCAAAATTAGTGGCTTTCTCTTAGCTAAACACAGAACTTGTAATTGGTCCTGTAGGGAATAATCTAGATCATTTCACTTCACTACAGGCCAGAGATGTCAGAAGTGTTTGACTTTCTGTATCTCTGTCCCCATAGGGAATCTCTCACAGCTTCCCAGAAGGCCCTTCTTTGAGAATTAAGATTTCTGGGAAGATTACTCCTTTCCAGAAATCTTGACTTCCTGACACCTGATGTCAGGACTGGATTGACTATACCAGCCATGCATCCAGGGGGCTCACATAAAAACCCCAACCTGAGTCTCAAGGTGGGCTTCTCAAACCCCCTCTTAGGTTTTCCTTTCTTCTCTTAAGCTCTCCTCTTAAAGCTCCCCCTCCTAAAGTTCTAAGCTATAATAACATCTTTCTGAAAACTTATCCTCTGGGGTTTCATTCATATAATTCCTAAGATAAGAGCCTAGAGGCCTCTGACTCAGTGGAAGTTTTGTGTGAGTTTTCTGGCTCCATAACTCCTGAGTTATTGCCCACCCAAGAACTGACACCCCCAAACTCACAGGTCTCTCCAGACTCTCCCCAAAATTCACAGGTCAAGTTCATTTGTATTGAACTGTGTCTCTCTACTAGGTTGTAAGGGCTTTAATACTTGCTACTTTGGGGATTCTTTTTCTTTCTGCCAAAGAGCTAGAGTAAGATTCAAGGATGGCTGGTATTCATTCATTCATTTGCCCATCCATGCATCCACTTAATGAATAATTCACCATCAGTCAGATCCTGATGTGGGTTGGAAATGAGAGTGAGAGCCCCACAGCTCATTGTTTATTTCCTCCTGTGTGTGTCCCTCCCGCTTCCCTCTGCCTGGCCTGCTGGCCAATGGGTCAATGGTTTCAAATTTGGTCACTACTGTCACCAGTGGCTGTGTGTGTCTTTGTTGTGGGGCATTTTCCTGTGTATTGGAAGATTTCCAGAAGCATCCCTAACTTCTGACCACTGGCTGCCACATCCCATCCCAAGTGGTCACATCTCAAAGCAAGTCTCTGCATTCATCAAATGTCCCCCAAGAAGAATGGAAGCATGGAGCTCCTTGACTTCTTCTTTCGTCTGGCAAAAAAAAAAAAAAAAAAAAAAAAGAGAAAAAGAAAAATTGCTTCAGCTTTTTCTGTTGGTTTCTTTCTTTGGTCTCTTATACCCATGATTTCTACTGCTGTGCATTGGACATATAACCGTCTATTCGCTTCTTTTGATATGCTTGTGAGGAAACAGCCTTGACAATGGCCCTGGAGATGTGGATTCCCTTTAGGCACCGTGAATGCTTTACACGTCCTAGAGTAAGCCGCTTTCATTCTGCCAGGGAGTCCTGTCTCCTCAACTGTTGAATCGCATGCAGAGCTACTTCAGCTTGAGAAGGTTCTAGTTAACAACTCTCTTCAAAATGAAACACACTTTTTCTTTGCTTGTGTGATATTTGGTGAATGCACATGTTTGTGCAGATGTGCGTTCCATGACCATATGTGCAGAGGCTGGAGGGGAGCCTCGGGTGCGCCTCTCTGTTGCTCATCCACGTACTTCCCTGGGACAGGGTCTCTCCCTCAACCTGGAGCTGCTGTTTTCTCAGGCAGCCAGCCCCAGTGATTCTCTGGTCTCCAAACCCCGTGGACTGAAGTTACAGATGTGTGTGGTCATGCTCTGATTTTTACGTGGTTCTGGGAAGTCTAACTCATGTGTCTCTCTGTTCCTTCTGCTTAAGTGGCAAGTGATCTTAATTGCTGAGCAATCTTCCTAGCCCTGAAACAGACTTTCTGTTTTATATCTTGAGTTTCTCTATAGGACTTGGTTGGAATCATATGGCTAGAAACTGTCCGTGCTCTTAAAGGTGTTTCTAACATTTGATTTCCCTTTTCTCACTCTCTCCCATAGGGTCTAGCTATGTAGCCCAGGCTGGCGTCAAACTTGCAATTCTGCTTCTACCTCCAAGGTGCTGAGATGATAGGTGTCCACCCCCATAGCGACCCCATGGGCTCTTACTAGCAAAACTCAAGCTTTCCCAGAGCAGTCCCACCAATGCTCTGAATATATCTCATTGTCCAGTCCTGGATCACATGACCATTGTAAGGTGTAGAGAGACCAGGCCAGAGAATATCGACCTATGTTAGTCTCCCCAGTGGAAATTTCTAGTGGGAAGGAGGGAGAAGATGGATACTCTGCTGGCTAAGCAGCAATGCCTGCCCTCATCCCTACCTAGCAAAGGCTCCAGCGTCTAATCATGGAGGGCAGGTAGCCAAGGGCTTCCACCCAGCTCAGATCTGAACTCTGGATTAGCAGTGTGGCCTGTCTTCTGAGCCCACTCACGGCCGGGCATGACTCTCTGAGCATGGGGACAGTGAGTGCTTCAGGGCGGCTGGGGTGAGACTTAATCCATCTGTGGTTTAGGTTTTCCTTTCCTCTTGGCAGGGCTTGTAGTTGGAACAGGAGGCTCCTCCACAAGGAAGCAATCAAAGAAGGGAGACAATGCTGCCTGGTTTTTGAAATGCCATGCGTTTAATTAGGATTGGAAGTACCAATTTGAACATTAATCCAGTGAATTCACTGATCCTTTATGTTGGCTGAAGCCAGGGAGTGAAACCAATAAGAATTTTTTTTTTCTCATCTTACCTTTCTACTGACCCCTAAACAACTCCTTTACAGGATCATATACATCATTTGGTAATTCATTTCTTCTTTTCTGTCTTTCTCCTTTTCAGAAATCTAGATCGTTATATCTGTCAGGAGCCCTATCCGGCTTCTGTGTTGAGGAAAAGCAGACTAGATAAGGAACTAATATTCCCTCTTAAGACAATTAAGAAATCTGGTGAGAATACTTTTTTTTTTTTCTGAAAATATCAAAAGCCTATTAAGAGAGTAGAAAGTAGTTAGCCAAGATGCTAGAGCATTGAGCTTGGCATGTTGTTTTTGTTTGGAGCCAGGGTTTCTCCAAGTAGCCCAGCCTGGCCTAGAGTACTCACACCTCCTGTTGCAGCCACACTGGCGCTTGGATTATAGGGTTGCCTTGCCAAGGCAGGCAGAACTGGGCACTTAGGGTCACTCTGGCCCAGAGAGTACTGCTGGTCTCAAGAGGAGTCTGAGAAATGAGCTATCTGGCAGTTACAAGTAGCTAGAGTTCTGAAGACTATAGTCTGCTGTTCACATTGCTTGCCAGGGGTGGGGTGTTCTGGTAAACATCTTAGCACTTCGAGTTGGGACCATAAAGAGCTGTGCTATAGGACCAAGATAAACTAGAAGTACAACTACTTTCACATTAAACTCTACTTGAGTTTAGTTATTGAAGAATCACAAAAACTGAAACTCTGAAGTTTTATTAAGGGGACAGTAGATTGCCAGTGCCCCTAGACACCTCACAGAGTAAATGAACATCCTACCTGGAAGAAGATGCCATCTTAGGTCGCAAATAATTTCTACTGATAACTTTTCAACATGGGTTCAACTCACAATACAAATAAGTGAATGAGGAACAAAGGTAGCATAAATAAATAAGAATTAGTACAAATAAGAAGAATAAAATGCCCAGGGTTACTCTTGACAGTGAAATCACAACACACAAAACTGGAAAGCAATGATAGTTTATTAGAGGACATAAAAAAAAAAAAAAAAACCAACCAATGACTGGAAGCCAGAAAAATAACTAGAGTTGATAGAGAAACCCTAAAACCGCTCTGATTAAAAACATGTATTAACTGTTGCAGTCAGGTTTGTATTGCTGGCAGAAAATACCCAACCAAGAGCAGCTTGTGGGGGAAAAGAGGTTTATTTTGGCTTTCAGACTTGAGGGGAAGCTCCAAGATGGCAGGGGAAAATGATGCATGAGCAGAAGGTAGACATCACCTCCTGGCCAATATCAAATGGACAACAGCAACAGGAGAGTGTGACAAACACTGGCAAGGGAAAACTGGCTATAATACCTGTTGCAGTCAGGTTCGCATTGCTGGTAGAAATCACCCAATAAAGAGCAGCTTGTGGGAGAAAAAGGTTTATTTTGGCTTACACATTTGAGGGGGAAGCTCCACGATGGCAGGAAAATGATGGCACGAGCAGAGGGTGGACATCACCCCCTGGCCAACATCAGGTGGACAACAGCAACAGGAGAGTGTGCCAAACACTGGTATGGGGACACTGGCTATAACACCCAGCAATACAGTTCCCCAGAAGGCGTTAATTCCCAAAACTCCATCAGCTGGGAACCTAGCATTCAGTACACCTAAGTTTATAGGGGACACCTGAATCAAACCACCACATTCCGCCCCTGGCCCCCTTAAACTGATATCCATACATGATGTAAAATATGGTTTGATTTAGGTGTCTAGAGGCCCTGGTGTGCCAATTCTCTCTCTCTCTCTAATAAATAAATGAATAAACAAATAAAATATTTTTTTAAAGACAGAAAAAGGGCAGACTTGTACAAAGATGCAGTGGAAAGGAGAAGATGGTAAAAATTTTTCCTTTGTTGAAAGAAAACAATCTAGCACTCTACAGTTTGTAGAAATATTTTTCAAGGATGGTGGTAAAATGAAGTCAGTCAAACGGAAGAAGTTTCTACTAGAAGACCTACATTAAAATATATTCTGAAAGGTAGTCTTTGGGGTAAAGAGAAAATGATTCCTGGGCTGGAGAGATGACTCAATGGTTGGAGGTGCTTTCTTGCAAAGCCTAATGGCTGAGGCTTGATTCCTACAGAAAACCAGATGCAAAGTGGCACATGTGTCTGGAGTTCGTTTGCAGTGACAGAATGCCTTGCAGTGCCCATACTCACTCTGTCTGTCTTCCTGTCTCTCAAATATATAAAAATAGTTAATGAAATGATCCCAGTTTAGGTTTGGAGCTGAAGAAAAAAATGAAGGATGAAAACAAACAGCAAAAACAAATACCTGCAGATGATTTTAAATAAACTAATGAGGTCAGTAACACTTATTTAATTTTTGTAAAATATTTGTTTCTTTAAGAGATAGAGTGCAAGAGAGAGAGAGACACACACAGAGGGAGAGGAGGAGGAGGTATTTATATAGAGAGAATGGGCACACTAGGGCCTCTAGTCACTGCAAACAAACTTCCAATACATGTACCACCTTGTGTATCTGGCTTACATGGGTCCTAGAGACTTAAACCTGGGTCCTTTGGCTTTGCAGGCAAATGCCTTAACTGCTAAGCCATCTCTCCAGCATAATAACTTTTGTATCATCTGTATGTAGCTGCCATTTCTCAACTATTAAAATCTTAAAAACAATATGAGGTAACTCACAGTGATACAGGAATTTTGGGGTGTCTTCTGCCAATACACCAATATATGCAATGCACCAATAATTTGGGAATGTCCTCAGATTATTAATTTTTTCAAGGTAGGATCTTGCTCTAGCCCAAGCTGACCTGGAATTCACTATGGAGTCTTAGGCTGGCCTCAAACTCACAGCAATCTTCCTACCTCTGCCTCCCCAGTGCTGGGATGAAAGGTGTGTGCCACCATGCCCAGTTCGTTGTATAATTTTAATGAATGAAATACAAAGAATAGAGGATAAGGTTCAGAAAGATTTTATTATAGCTTAGAGTTTTAGGAAAGAACTGTAAGAGAAGGCAAGTTTAAGGGAAGGAAGGACCATATAGCACTTGTCCAAGGAGACAAGGAGAGAGGGTTTGAGAAGCCTTTATGTGAGCCCCCTGGATGAGTGGCTAGTTTAGCCAGTCTAGTTCTGATGTCAAGTGTCTGGGGCCAAGATTTCTGGAAAAGGGAAATCTTAAGTCTCTAGAAAGGAGTTTCTCAGAAGGGAGTGGAAGGACTCCCTAAGGGGCAAGAGATGGAAAGGTAAGACCCTTTAGAAGGTTCTGACCTGTAGTAAAGTGTAATGACCTAGATTCCACCCTCTTCCCCCTTACAGGCCCAAGGACAATTCCTGTGTTGAGCCAAGAGAAAGCCATTCGCTTTGGGGCCCTGTCACCCCTAAGCAGCCTCAGCAGGACTGCTGAGAGACTCAAATGGGCAAACATGACAGTCTGACTTGTGTAATGATTGGAAGTAATATGCACTAGTGGGTCAAGTAATCACTGGGAAGTTATAATATGAAGAGCATTGACTGATTAATGATCAGAGATTAAAAAGTATCACAAGTCATGATGTGAGCTCCCAAGTAGCTGGCAACAAGATTCAACACATACATCATTCCACTCATATCATGACATTTACTAAGGACATACTGTGTAGTTTACGTTGGGTTCAGGAATAAATCAGTGCTTTTTTCTTTCTCTGAAGCTCACAGCTTTTGCGTTCGTGAACTTCATTCTTGTAGAGTTGATAAAGCTGGTAAGCAGATATAAGACAGGTACTCATACACAAGCATAGTGGGAAGGCAAGTGACCAGGGAGGGGTTAGGTCCTCCTGTGACAGGCGACCGCTACACCAAGTCTTGAATAGAAGACAATGCAAGAAAATGGCTATTTCAGAAAGAAAAAATCACTCTACTTAAATGCACATGATTCCTTTAGGGGATGTCTAGCAGTTTTGTGTAGATGAGAAAGCATTACTGACTTCAGAGACTGGACATATGGGCACCAGGTTAGTGAGGGTCTGGGGTAGCTGTATAAGTCACATTAATAAACCTGAGCCCTCTCTTCTCTGATGAACTCCGCGGGACCATTAAGCCCAGTAGTTTCTTAAACTTGATCAGAGATCACTTGCAGGGCTTGTCAAAAGACAGATTGCCGGGCTCATCAAAGAGTTTCTGATTTGGTAGGTTTGGGCTGGCCCTATAACGTGCATTTCGAATGAGTTCCCAGGTGACGCCAAAGTGGCTGGTCTGGGGCTCACACTGAGCATCGGCGCTCTAGGCCACCCCTTTCTTTCGGAGGAACGACGGCGCCTTGCGGTGGAAGTGCATTAACCAAGCCACACCGCCAAACTGCCAGGGCTCCGCCGCCTCCTCCTAGCCGGCTGCGCTCCTCGCTCTCACCGTCGGTTTAACCGAGCGGAGCGCCTTCTTTAAGAGCGAACTAGTCAGGCCGGCCCTGCAGCCTCGGCACAGCCCGTTCTTCCCAGGCAGACGACGGCTCGCCTGGCCAACGAGTCCGGGGCCGCGCTTCCACGGTGCGGTGCCCGGGAGCCCAAGCCTGCGGCTTCGCCTCGCGAGGCTGCCCGCGCGTCCTCCTGCAGCGCCCGCCCGGCGCCGAGCCTGGCCCCGACCACGGCCGCACTGAGGAGACTGCCCCACAAGCCACTTTCCTGAGGGGACTGGGCGGAGGCCCGACGGTGACACAGCCCGGCGCGCGGCGAATCTGTGGCCGGGAACCCAGCTTCCGGCAGCCCAGTGCTCCGCCTTTCTCCGTCCCCAGCCTTTCCGGTTAGCCTGCAGCCCCACAGTTCCGTCTACAAGCAGGCATTTAAAGGAAGCTCAAGAGTGGCCCAGCTTTCCAAAGAAATACAATATGCTCACAAGTAATTTTTTTTTTTTTTGATAAAGCTGTTGAGTTCTCTGAGATTTTTTTTTTTTTTTAACTTTTGGCTTATGGGACAACCCTGTGTCTGTCTTGCTGTCTTTAAGACAAACTTAATAATAGCAAGTAGCATTGTGACTGTTAAGACATAACTGAATGCTGTCGTGCCCTTTCTCTGTATTTAGTAGATAACAAATCATGAATTCCACTGGTGGTGTTCTTTAGTAGGCATTGTGGGACATGGACAGTGCGCTATATCCTCCCCAGGAACTTAAAGGTAATGCTGGGAAAGGAAGGAAAACTACCAAAGGCAGAGCGCACAGACCTATTCTACCTCACCAGATTGGAGATGTCTCTCGACCCAGTGCATGCTGCCATTTGTGAATGTTGGAAGTAAAGGCACTGGAGTGGTCAGTGCTGGCTTTACAATGGAGGTGTGGCTTATATTAGGGAGGCCAGGTAGCCATTAGTCGGGTGAACAGGAAGAGAGGGAGTTTTCTAGGTTGGAAGCTGACTAGGAGGGAAGTGAGCTGAGGATGGCATGTCCGAGGTGGAGGGGAGGCTCACATAGATGGGAAGTGCGTTGTCATGTGACACCTCATTGCCAGCAGCAGAGTTCTTTTGTATGTTGAGCTGTAGCCTTGGTAAGGCCGCAGGATGTGACTTCCCTTCTCTTTTGGGCTCCGCCTGAGATCTAGAACAAAGGCTGAGTAATGATATCTTGAAAACGCTGCTTTTTCTGCAGAGCTGGTGGGAAATAGCATATGCTGTGGGTAGGGACATGAAGTCCAAACCAGGAAACAGGAAGCTGTTTGGAATTTTTAAAATAGCCATATAATAGGTGAATGGCATCTGTCTTCTTATGGTGATACTTTTGATTAAAGAAGGCTGCTTATATTTACGGTTAATGGCTTAATCAAATCCCCGTTAGGAAAGGCTGAAAGGAATCTTAGTTTTGATGGGTTCTTGGTTTGAAAGGAAGTATGGGTATGGTGAATCAATCAGAAGGGAACATTCCAGCAGAGAACTGTTTATGAGCGGTTCTGAACAACACTTTGTATAAAGTGTTTTATATTATCATAACAGGCCTTTCTCCTTGAAAAATAATGAAATCTGTGATATTGTTTCAAAGCAGAACCTTCAAATCATTAATTAATTCACAAGGAATCAAGTATTAATGGAGACTTTCTGCTTGGAGACAGGAATAGGAATAGGCATCTCACACCTGGTGTAAAATTGATGATCATCTTCTGGTTTGTATTGGAAGGTATGGTTAGAGGATGGAGAGGAAACACCAGGGAGACTACTGAGGGTTTGGACTTCCTGTATTAGTTTCTGTCCTTGTCATCTTCATTTTGGATATTCTTTTGTATGTTACATTTTGTCTTTGGGATGATGCAGATATTGCTGGCAAAAAGGCAAGAATGACAGGCAAGTGAGGACGGGAGAGACAGGAGGATTCTGAGGTTTGGAGCATCGTGAGGGAGGGAGTCTGAGAGGTAGCTTACAGGAAGACACTTGAGTGTGACAGAAGACCTCAAGGAGAGGAATCAACAAAGAGCTTGGAAAGGACTAGTCATGAATTTTGTTTAATGTGAAGCCTATGAGTGTGGTGGTTTGAATGTAAAATGTCCTGCATAGCCTCACGTGTTTTTGTTTTTATTTTTTGAGGTAGGGTCTCACTCTAGCTCAGGCTGACCTGGAATTAACTGTGTAGTCTCAGGGTGGCCTTGAAATTATGGTGATCCTCCTACCTCCGTCTCCCAGGTGCTGGGATTAAAGGCATGTACCACCATACCCAGCTTTTTCATGTGTTTTTGATTAAGCGTCATACTTAGTTCCCAGCTGACGGAACCTATGGGAGGTGAAGCCTTGGAGAAGGCATGCCATTGGGTGAGGACTGTGGGACATTATAGTTCAGCCCCCTTCCCAGTGCTGACTAGCTCACTCTTTTTTTTTTTAAATTTTTATTTATTTATTTGAGAGCGTCAGACACAGAGAGAAAGACAGAGAGAGAGAGAGAGAGAGAGTGGGCGCGCCAGGGCTTCCAGCCACTGCAAACAAACCCAGACGCGTGTGCCCCTTTGTGCATCTGGCTAACGTGGGACCTGGGGAACCGAGCCTCGAACCAGGGTCCTTAGGCTTCACAGGCAAGCGCTTAACCGCTAAGCCATCTCTCCAGCCCTCACTCTTGCTACTTCCTTTCCACTGATATAAAGATGTGGTTCAAGCTTCCTGCTCAGGCCTGCCATGCCTTCTACACCATGATGAAACTTCCCATCAAAACTCTATGCCAAAAGAAACATTTTTCTCCTGTGAGCTATTTCTGGGTGTTTTGATCCAGCAATGAAAAGGCTACTACTTTGAGGATCATACAAGAAGGTATTAAGTACCAAGTGTCAGGAATGGGCCATTATAGAACTAGCAAGAGTATCCTATCCTTCGGTTGAAGCCTTACATACTAGTCCAAACTTAGTGATTTAAGCAAGCACATTATTGGTGATCCCGTGGGCTAGATGAGGGTGGGCTTGCCTGTGTGGTTCTTCTGCTCTGCACAGTCCACAAAGCTTATTCCACAGTCTTTACTGTTATTTTCAGAAGAGAAGGAATAAAACATCGATTGAAAATTTGTTGAGCACAGAAATAATGTATTGGTTGGAAGCATAGAGTCAAAATGGTATTATCTTTTCCTGCCTATGCAAGAGTCAGCTTCTCTCTGAGTGTCAATTTTCACATCTGTAGAACAGAAAAATTTCCTTGTGAGATCATATATCTAGTATTCTAAGTGTCAGTTTTCATATCTGCAGAATAGGAAAACTGCCTTTATAGGGGTTTATGAGATGTGAGTGAGGTCATATGTAAGAGTTAATTGCATCTATGTTGTTGTTTTTATTTCTCCAGAAATAACGTCTGTTCTATGTATGAAGATGAAATGGATACAGTACCTAGTATCAAGCAGCTTAGGAGACAAACCTTATACCACAGATGGATAGCATAACTACTGTAGCCAGGACTAGTGCTGGCTTAATATGGGAGCTGAAGGGAAGGCAAATGACTGCGATTCTACAAGACTTCATGGCAGGCAAGTATGGCTCCGACGAAAGAGTAGAAAAAAGAACATTCCAGGTACAGGGAAAGCAGAGGGGTGGGGGAGGGGAAGGTGAAAGGATACAGTAGGGGTGATAGTAAAGTTCTCACAGGGAAGTTGCTTCGTGTGGAAGGCAAGTGAAATTAAGTTGAAGTTCTGACATTCCATCCTAAGCCCTTTACCCTGTTTATTAGTTTTTTTTTCTCATATTTTTCCACTGAAGCATCCTAAACGGTAGCTGGATAGAGTCCAAAGTGGCAACTTTAAGCAAGACATCTTATTGAAGTCTCCTGTTTTATCTCAGAAATTTTTGTGCTTTGCTCAACAATGTCTTCATGCTGGTGTTTAATATAAAACAGCCTTTTAAATTACATTACACTAAGTAAAGGGAAGTCCCTGTATGATGTCCTTAAGATCCCTTCCTTCAGGCACAATACTGCATGCCACGGTGGAGCGCTTGACTCTAATGCACACAGGACATAGTGCCACATGCAGTTCGAGTGGATAGAGATGGAGGTGAAAGCAACAGTCAAATGTGGGCGGTGGTTATGAATGCTGGAGAAGAGGACCCAGGAGTTTGGAATGAAAAAGTCACTACAAGTGATGAGAAGGTACCTCAGCATCTGCAGACCCATGTTCACATTGAGATTTTTGTCACCTTCTGGCTGTGTGAACTTAGTGAGAGAATAATACTTACGAATTACATAGTCTTTTCTTGATGGGAACATAAATGATCTTATAGCCCCTTCCTTGCTGGTAGGGTGAAGCTCTGTAATAGTTTATCTTTGGGGCTTGTGAGATTGAGCAAAGGCAGCGAAGTGCAGAAGCCATCTAAGAGTTCCTCATCTAACAGAAACTGAGGAAGCATGGGTCTACTTTCCCAAATCCTCATTTTCTTCTTTCTCCCCATGTATCCTCTGCCCAACATGTCCAGAATGGTGGAACCCAGTAAAACAAGGAAGGAAGATGGGCTGGATCCCCTCTCTACCAAAGTACAAAGACCTTCAGATGCATGTGCCACTCTGTGCATCTGGCTTACGTGGGTGGCTGGGGAATCAAACCCAGGGCAGCAATCTTTGCAAGAAAGCACATTTAACTGCTGAGACATCTCCTCAGCCTCTCCTTTTTTTTTTTTTTTGTAGAAATTATGGATTAGAATGACATAGAATCTCAAGACCTCCACCACCTCTGCAGTGTATTCTGAGAGATCAAAAAGTTCATATTCTTTTCTAAAGTACAATTTCAAATGTTTCTATATTTTAGTACCAGGGATAGAACATGTCTTCCCTGCCCTGAAGCACTTGAATTAGCAATGCTTTCTGGAGAAATGATGCCTCCTTATTTCTTTGGATCCTTAAACTCTCATTTTACACCTGGATGTATAGTTTCTTGAAATATCGTAGAGACTTTCTTGTGCCACAGGAATGGGGATTTATTTCTAGTTTCTAAGGTGTTGGACTATCAGAGGTCAGAGAGAGTTCCACTAAGCTTTTAATTCCCACATTTGTTGAACACAAAAATCCAGATACTTTAAAAAAGAAAATGAACTCTCAGACCCTATCACAAGATCAAAATCTTGAGCTGGACCTCAGGACTTTCATTTTGAATTCACTTCCCAAGAGATTCATGTAGGTAGCTCAGCAGTGATTGAAATAGACACAGGTGACATACCTATAATGACATACCATTGACTAAAGTCACATGAAATGGAGGTGGGCCCAGTAGGAGCAGAAGGAATTTCTCTCTGTGGATAAGTTCCTGTGAAACCTGTCTTTCCATGGGGTCTCTGTCACACATATATTCAAGTTTGCTTTGTCCGTGACAGATAACTGAACCTGCCTACCTGGTCCCAAGCCTTGGTTGTGCTGGCCCTGTGGGCAAAGCCAAGCTGCCTCCAGCAGAGTGCATGGTGCATAAATAGCCATTTATAAATATTTGTTGAGTGGTACAAGAAGGAATTTCGATTTTTAGTTAATAGTCTGAGGGTGTTCTGTTTGTCCTTAGGCAGCAATTCTGAAAGCAGGAATGGGTGGGAGAGTGAATGATATTTTGCTGAATGTTAGGAGGCAAGAAGTATGAAGGCATATGTATTTTTTTTAAAAAAAATTTATTTAAGAGAGAAAGAGGGAGATAAAGAGGAAAAGGAAAAGCAAGAGAAGGAAAGAGAGGGGGAGAGAGAAGGGGAAGAGAGAGACAGAGAGAGAAAAAGTAGGCACACACCAGGGCCTCTTACCTTTGCAAACAGAGTCCAGATGTGTATTTTGGCTTTTTACTAGGGAATCGAACCTTGGCCTGCAAGCCATCTCTTCTGCCTGGCAAATGTATTTTTTTAAAATGACACCCAATATAACTTTTTAAAAGATTGATAGCTGGCCTTCCTGTTTTAACTGAGTACTTGGCTGCCGAAAATGACAATGTTTTGCAACTTCTATGACAGCTCTGTGTGACCATGTGATTAAGTTCTGGCCACTGAACTATCAGAGAACTTATATAGAAGCTTCTAGTAGTTTTTCTTTTTTTTTAAAATTATTTATTTATTTATTTGAGAGCGACAGACACAGAGAGAAAGACAGATAGAGGGAGAGAGAGAGAATGGGCGCGCCAGGGCTTCCAGCCTCTGCAAACGAACTCCAGACGCGTGTGCCCCCTTGTGCATCTGGCTAACATGGGACCTGGGGAACCGAGCCTCGAACCGGGGTCTTTAGGCTTCACAGGCAAGTGCTTAACCGCTAAGCCGTCTCTCCAGCCCTAGTTTTTCTCAAAAGACAACTGGCATGTGCTTTTTGGTCCTTTCTTCTATATGTTTAGCACATCTTGGATTACAAGTGTGTCCAATGATTTACAAAGTATAGGGGCTTTACCAGTTCTTTTAAAAAAAAGGAAAACTTTTTTATTGCCATTTGCAAGTACAGACAAGATACCATGATCATGATCTCCTTTCACCAACCCTCTCTTTTCCCTTTCTTGAAATACCCCTCCACTGAATATCTTCTTTCTTTCTAGTCTCTCTTTTGTTTTTTGAATTATACAAATGTTTTTACACAACTCCTAAAAGTAATTATTTGGTTAGCACTATAGATTCATCATTATATATATTTATTAAATAGAAATTTTGTACGGACACATCATGTGCTGGTACCATCATTTCCCTCTTCCCTGCCCCCCTTCCACTGAGGGCCCTCCTCAGTGGGATTGCTGATATTCACCATGGGGTTGTGGGTTAGGAGTTGTGAGAGCAGCAGTCAGACTCCCTCCCACCAAGACTGACTGCTGCTCTCTTCTTTTCTGATATCATCATTTCTCCCCTCCAGTGATGCAGGTCTTGTGTAGGTAGCCACAGCTACTGTGAAGTCATGAATACCATGGCCACTATCAAAGTACTCCCTTACTTTCCTTTTGTTCTTGCAGTCTTTGTTCTACTTTGTAGGGACATGTAATAGGCTTGTCTTCAGGCTGAGCACACACAATGTCAAAAGATTATTAGATAACTAATATTCAGCACCCCTTAAACAGATAAGATCATGGTATGGAGTGTGCCTGCACATGTGTACTCCCTATAGATGCAATCTGTGGCTGGGATTAAGAGCTCAGCTCAGCCCTGCCCTGCTTTGCAGTGAAACTAGTGTTTGTGAATATCTATTCCATGCACATTCTTGAAGCTGGGCTCACCCCCTCCATGAATTCCCCTGTAGTTGCCTGGTTTGTCCTGACATACTTCTGCAATGGTCCCTGAGCCTTGGGGGATGTGATAGAGATGTCTTAGTGATGAATATTCCACTGCTACTTCTTCTCAGAACTTTGATGAGTTTTGAGTCTTTCCGGTGGTTGCTACCATCTGTAAACAGAAGCTTCTGTAACTAAAAGTGCGAGTGGTTTTAATATATGGACATAAATATGAGTATTTAAAGGGATAACTCCTTTTATGGGCAACAGAACTCTTAGCAGCACAAGTCTTTGCCCTCTATCCTGTGGGCGCCAGTGGTGCTTGCCTTCCAGTAGTGCCTCCATATATTATCAATTATCCCAGTAATAGGAACTGCTATTGTTTGAGAAAACCATCTTGTATTAGGAAGCACTGTTGAGGATGATAGAAGAAACTTGGCTCCCTGGGTACTTGGTGAGGGACAGCTATAATAAATATTCCTGTGGTTAAAGCCACCATTATTTTGAGTTTATGTTATTTTTAGCCAAATTTCATTCTAATAGATTCAGTTGTATATTTTTAAAAATATATGATTGAAAATAAAATTAGTGCTAGCAAGATGGCTCAGTAGTTAAAGGCTCCTGTTTGTAAAGCTTAACAGCCTGGCTCTCATTCCCCAGTGCTCACCTAAAGCCAGTTGCACAAAGTGGTAAATGCATTTGAAATTTGTTTGCAGCAGCAGGACATCCTAGAGTGGCCATAAATAAATTAAATAAATAAATAAATAAATAAATAAGGATGTTATTTTAGAAAAAAATTAAAACTAAATTCAATTTATTTGGCAGGAAAGATACACAAACAGAATGAGAAAATTATTTTAGAGGGATATAGGCTTAAAGAAGTTTCACACAAATGTTGAGGGTTGATTGATTAGTTGGTACTCACAGTTTAAATGGCTCATGTGTTACATATTGGCATATATATATATATATATATATATATATATATATATATATATATATATTTACAATAGCTAAAGCAGAAAAGGTGAGGATGCTCAACTAATCAAATTAAGAACTTCAGAAATCTGGGACGCTGTAAGGACGCCAGGGACGACTAGAGTCAGGGACTTGAGTCTTCGAGAGTCTGGCTGGACTACCAAGGAAGAAAGGAGTGCTTTTCCATGAGCTCCAGACATGAGAACTGAGACTGACACATTTCCATGCTGGATCCATTACTGTGGCCAAGGCAAAGTGCAGTGATTGCTCCACACTGGCTCATGGGCTTTTCTGTAGTCATAGTTCAAAAATCCACGACCAGAGGGTCAGGGGCAGAGGGGCATAGACTGGCTAAAGACGTTACCGGCTCATATATATATGTGTGTGTGTGTGTGTGTGTGTGTGTGTGTGTGTGTGTGTAATTTCAAACTGTCTCTGTTTAAGATATCATGTTGTGCATATGTCCTTCCCCATGGGAGACAACCAGAGTACCCTGAATGCTGTTTCTCGTGCATCAGGTCTGGATGGGCTCCCCATGCCCTGGCAAAGAGAAAAACGTGTCCCCTCAATGCACCCAGTATGTGATTATAATGAGGGAAAGCCAAAATAGAAATGCCCGTCTCAAAAGGAGCAGAAGTCCAGAAGGGGAAGCTGCCGGCTGGGAGGATAGCACGTGCTGCTTGTCGGGCGTGGGAACCGCACGAGAGCACCCTTGTCGGCTCACTGCCTGCTGCTGTCAGCTTCATGTTGCTGGCAGGAAACACCCGACCCATTGTGGGAGGAAAGGGTTCATTCTGGCTTACAGTTCCAAGGGGAAGCTTCAGCATGGCAGAGAAAACATGGCAGAGCAGGCATCGAGCCTCAATCCTCGGCAGTGAGAAGGAAGTAGTCTGCATGAGCTCACTCTGAACAGCTAATGACTGGATTAATAAACCTCAAGGTTGGGCTGGAGAGCTGGCTTAGCAGTTAAGGCATTTGCCTGCAAAGCCAAAGGACTTCGGTTCAATTCCCCAGGACCCACTTAAGCCAGATGCACAAAGGGGAGGCATATGCATCTGGAGTTCGTTTGCAGTGTCTGGGGGTCCTGGTACACCCATTCTCTCTCTCTCTCTCTCTCTCCCTCTCCCTCTTTCTCTGTCAAATAAATAAATAAATGTTAAAAACAATATACCTCAAGGTCCACTCCAGTGACCCACCCCCTTCCCACTCCCTCCAGCAAGGCTCCACCTCTCAAATGACCCTCAACTGGGGGACCAAGCATTCAAAACACACAAGGCTATGGGAGACATTTTATATTGGAAACCACCACACCACAGATGGGGAAGGAGCAGATTCATCAGGGAGAGAGAGGTACTGTTATAAGATGGTGGGAAGCATTCTGGAAAGACGAAAACAATTGGCCAGTTGAGTAGCCAAGATAGAATTTGAGATCATGCAAAGAGGAAGTAACCATATTGTAAGTGCTATGGAGGAGGACAGCTGCCCTGTAACCCACAAGGACTACCTGATCCCAGAGATGGTCCTGCTGGCACGAGCCCATACCTGCTTAGACTGTCCTGTCCTTTCCTGCTGGCTTCTCTTTGCTGTGAAGTGCTCAGCCTGGAATGTGCCTTAAGTTGTGCATTGTCTGTGGTTTCCTCTTCTACTTCCCTCCTCTTCCTCCTCCTTGTTCTACTCTTTTTATGATCAATGCCTTGATTCTAGATTACTTTTTTGGTGGGGGATTGTTCTTCAAATTTAATTTTTTTTTTTGAGGTAGAGTCTTGCTCTAGCCCAGGCTGACCTGGAATTGACTATGTAGTCTCCGGCTGGCCTCAAACTCACAGCCATCCTCTTACCAACATTTGGGATTAAAGGCGTGTGACACCATGCACCACTCAAATTTATTAACGAGCCTTGTCTTATAGGATTTTCTCTTGCTATCAGGCAGGAAGAGACCAGCTAGAAACTAGTTAAACTAAGATGTTAATATGTGGGTCGTAGTGTGTGGTCTTTCTAACAGCACAGTATTCTTTTTACTAGAAATTTAAGGGAATGAGTAAAGAAATGTTAGGTCCCATGATGGGTTGCTGATAAACACATCTCAGTAGACTAGTTTTGGCTTCTCTCAGGGCATGTAGTACTTGTGTTTGCATGAACCACTGTGAGTACACATACTCCTTATTCACCTAACTCTAACTTCTGGTCCCTAGACCCCATCTTGTGACTTGGAAAGAAATGATGCCTTGCATTAAATTATAACCTTACATACTTTCTATATGTACCTTTTCCATTGTGAATCTCAGGATTAGGTAAAACATGGCGTTTTGGTAATAGCATCATTTCTCTGGACCTTGAATTGGTTCTGTAAAGGTCAGTAGTTAAAGGATCCAAGAGAAACTCAAATGAGCTTCCAAAGCCAAATCCAATTGATCCAGGAAGGAAATGGATGAGAACAAAGGCCAGGAAGTGATCTTCAGCCTCCAGTGCTCTCTGGATTTTCTGAACTTACATTTACTTTATTTTATTTTTAGAAATTTTTATTCATTTATTTATTTGACAGAGAAAGAGGGAAGGGGAGAGAGAGAGAGAATGGGCTTGCCAGGGTCTCCAGCCACTGCGAACAAACTCCAGATGCATGTGCCCCCTTGTGCATCTGGCTAACGTGGGTCCTGGGGAATTGAACCTGAGTCCTTTGGCTTTGCAGGCAAATGCCTTAACTGCTAAGTCATCCCTTCAGCTCACTTTATTTTATTTTTAATTGACAACTTCCATACTTATAGGCAATAATTCCATGATAATTCTTCCCCCTCCTCCACTTACCCCTTCACAAGTCCACACTCCATCATATCCTCTCCCTCTTTCCATGACTCTCTCTTTTATTGTGATATCATCGTTTTTTCCTCTTATTATGAGGGCCTTGTGAACGTAGTGCTAGGCACTGTGAGGTCACGGATTTCAAGGCCAGTTTCTATCTGGACAGTCACATTGTAATCAGTCCTACCCTTCCTTCAACTCTTACATTCTTTTTGCCACCTCTTCCACAATGGATCCTGAGCCTTGGAAGGTGTGATAGGGATGTTTCAGTGCTGAACATTCCTCCATCACATCTTCTTAGTACTGTTTAAGCCATCCCAGTGGTCACTGCCATCTGAAAAGAGAAGCTTCTCTAACCAAAAGTGAGAATATTAATATATAGGTCTGAACATTAAGTAAAATGCTTGCAGAGCAGTTTGGTAAGTATAGTATATACGATTAGCTAGACAAGAGCAGGTGTTACACCACCAATGCTCATGACCTCCACCACCATAGGCTTTTGATTAGGTTTTCAGTACCAGACATGTATTTCCTTCCATGGAGGGGGTCTCAGGCATGGCCAGACAGGTCAAATGAGCCAGTGGGTACAATAGTGGGATGTCTGTTATGGGGGAAACCATCTGCATTTACTTTTGTTTGGGTTTGTCATTTTGAAGCTGGGTCTTATTTTAGGCCAGGCTAAGGTGGAACTCACTCTGTAACCCAGATGGGTCTTGAACTCATGGTTATGCTCCTACCTCAGGCTCCCGAGTGCTGGGATTAAAGATATGCACTACCACATCTGGCTGAATTTACTTTTAACAAGAGGGTCCATTAGAATCATCTTATGGTCTTTGAAGATTCAGAATCACAGGTTCAAGATGGGATGGGTACAACTAAATATCTTCAAAGTTCTTTGTGCATAATTCTGATAAAAGGTTCAGGGATGCTGTAGGACATTTAGAAGAGGTGCTTGGGATTAGAACTTGCTAAAGTGCACAGAAGAACTTTAGCCCTCAAATCTGCTTTGTTTTCTTGGGTTAATACTGTATTTTAAGAAGTCTGCAAATGATTTAAGGTGAGAGTGTGCAATCTTCAATTTGATACGGCTTTTACTTATCACTGATGAGCTCTTATACATGCCATTGGGAGGGTTTTTGTGTGTGTATATGTGTGCATGGTGTGCAAGCGTGTTCACCTGTATATAATGCACATGCGTATGTTTGTATGCGTGGAGACCAGAGGGCAAACATGGATGTTATCCTTGAGTATCCCATCTGCCTAGTTTTTTGTTAATTTTTATTTATTTATTTGAGAGTGACAGACAGAGAAAGAGGCAGAGAGAGAGAGAATGAGCATGCCAGGGCTTCCAACCACTGCAAATGAACTCCACACGCATGTGCCCCCTTGTGCATCTTGTTAACATGGGTCCTGGGGAATGGAGCCTTGAACTGGGGTCCTTAGGCCTCACAGGCAAGCGCTTAACCACTAAGCCATCTCTTCAGCCCCCATCTGCCTATTTTTGAGACAGGTTCTCTCATTGGCCTCGAACTTACAAATTAGGCTAGGCTGCCAGTGAGCTTCACCTGTTTCTGCCTCCTCAGTGCTGGGATTATAGTCACACATCATGGTGCATTTATGTAGGTGCTGGGGATTGAATTCAGGGCCTCACTTTACTGACAGAGATATCTCTCCAGCCCCAAGTTGTTCTTGACATGAGCACATTGGGAAACAGCCCACTTGCACCCATGATACTATGTTTGAAGCCCTTCTTAAGGTTCAACCTTCAAAATAACTTTATATTGTACAAGGAAAATTTCCTTCCTTTGTCACTGTGTTATCATTATTTTAGAACCTGGCACCTCAAGGACATAACATAACTGGAAAGGTACAAATGAGCATTTACAATCTTTGAATTGATGGATTAGAAATAAACTCCAGAATCAGTAAGCTCTATCTCCACAGTGTAACAGAGGAGAGGCTTCTCAATGATGCTTTCTAAGGGCAGAACAACAGCTTCATGTCATCCAGGTTACCTCAGAGATTTAGTTTGAGACATGGTCTCTTTATGTAACACAGGCTGGCCTCAAGCTAATGATCCTCCTGCCTCTGACTCCCTAGTGCTGTAAACACAGGCATGTGCGCATGCTGGTGACTTAGTTTTTTTGCTCTCTTTTCTGAGGCAGGGGTTCATTATAGTCCAGGCTGACCTGGCACTCACTCTGTAGCTCCAGACTGGCCTCAAACTCACAGTGATCCTCCTACTTCAGCCTCCCTAGTGCTGGTATTAAAGGCATACACCACCATGCCCAGCTGTCATTGGTGACTATAATTCCTGAAAAGCCTTGTGTTGTGACAGTATTCAACTCAGAAACAGAAATATAATTTGATGTCTAATAGCAATATAAGTCGACTGCAAATTCCAGTCAGTGTGTTATCATATAGTGATCACATTGAAAAGTTAAAGCGAAATTAATTTTAAAAGTTTATTTATTTATTTTTAAATATTTTTATTTGTTTATTTGAAAGTGACAGAGAGAGAAAGAGGCAGATAGAGACAGAAAGAGAATGGGTGCACCAGGGCCTCCAGCCACTGCAGACGAACTCCAGACGTGTATGCCCCTTGTGCATCTGGCTAATGTGGGTCCTGGGGAACCGAGCCTCGAACCGGGTCCTTAGGCTTCATAGGCAAGTGCTTAACCGCTAAGCCATCTCTCCAGTCCTTAAAAGTTTATTTTATTTAATCCAGTGACTGCACAATATTGTCACTTTAATATTTAATCAATATAAAACTCAAGATGTTTTATCTTTTGTTTTGTTTTTGATTTCTACATTATTGAAATCCTGTGTGTACCTTACATGTGGACCAGATCTCAGTTTGGACTAGGGTCATTTCAAGATAATTCACATTTCTAATTGCTACTGTATTTGATCAAGTGGATTTAGCCCCTTATTGAGAGGACATCATGGCTGGGGGCAGTGTCTCAGAAGGAGAAAGGCTTCTTTGTTGAGCTGGCTGGTCTTGGGGACTGCCAGTGCATGCTCTTATTGTCCTAAGATTCACTTGCCTTTGGGGCACTGACTCATGTCCTAGCTGCCATTGTTTCCTGTGGGTCTTAATTTTAGCCAGGTTTCCTGGCACTGTCCCAACCTTCCTCTGTGTGGTGTCTTCCCTTCCAAGTCCTTGCATGCCATTGCAATGTAACTCAAAGCTTTGCTGGGCTGGGAGCCAATGGACCCAACCCAAACAGGAAACTGGATTTCTCCTTGTTTATTTGGGACTATGAACCAGAAAATGTTGAACACTTGTTTTCAGTGCTTCATTGAGCTGGAACCAAAATGAAATACAGCTATTTCCAATGGTGCCTTCCAACATGCGATGATTTAGAAGCTTCAACCATTAGATCACGATAACCACTTAGGATGTGAATTGGCCCTACACTCTCCTTGTCTGATGATTATTATATCTCAATCCTTTGCTTAGCATTTGTTTTTAAGCATCTATACAACCAATTGTATGAGACTAAGACACACAAAATACACTGGGAACAATGCCAGCAAGTACTGAGTAATTCTTTTTTTTTTTGCATGTAGATCCCTGTCTCAAATTCCTTTGTGTGCTGTTCGATAGACTATCTTGTCTGTTATCACAAGCCTCCCTCCAGTGTGGACCCATAGGTACTATCTACTGTATGGTGTTACCTATGCCTCAGTGACAGACACATTGGCTGCCTGTCCAATAGCCATTTCTCTTGTTTTTGCTCCAGTATGGTAGAGCTCACCTACTGCATGAAAACAGACAGTACCATACAAACTCTTTGCATCCAGAAATAGCCAAAAGACCCATATATTAAAAAAAAAACCCAACATACCCATGAAAACATTTTAGGAGAGCCTCTGAGAAAGTCTGAGCACACAGAGACAGAAACAGAGACAGAGAAAGAGAAGGAGAGAGAGAGCGAGATGGATGCAGCTCTGGTTGTCCCCTTCTTGATGTGGCTGTGATGTTTACAAGGGCACCATTTGGAGATTATGAGACAAGTTCAAGGACAAAAGCAGAGCCTTCTGTGGCCCATTAGACTGAGAAGGATGAGAAGAGATTTTGATCTTGACAACATTGTTAAGCAGCTGCTCCAAACTTGGACTTTCGTATACTTGGAGTGAAATTCCTGTTGTTTAAACTGTACTTAGTCAAACATTCTGATGTTTGCAGCCCAAACTATTTTCACTGGCATGGACACACTAATTGTAAGTAGAGCCATTGTAAACATGGATATGCTAGTGTGGTGGTTTGAATTAGGTGTCTGCCATAAACTCATGTTTTGAATGCTTGGCCCTCAGCTGGTAGCAATTTGGGAGTTAGATCCTCCTGGAGGCAGCATATTACTGGGGGTGGGCTTATGGGTGTTATAACCAGGTTCCACTTACCAGTGTTTGGCATAATTCTCCTGCTGCTGTTGTCCACCTGAGGTTGGCCAGGAGGAGGTGATGACCAGCCTTGGCTCCTGCCACATTTTCCCCTGCCATCATGGAGTTCCCCTGGAGTCTGTAAGCTAAAATCAACCCTTCCCTCCCATGATCTGATTATGGTTGGATGTTTGTCCCAACAGCTAGTGTCTCTGTGCTGGACTTAAAGTCCTTTGGGTATATACCTAAGAGTGATGTAGCCGTGGCACATGGCAGTTCTATTTTTAGGTTTTTTTTTTTAGATACCTCTATACTGACTTCCATTATAGCCCTACTAGTTTACATTTTTACTAGCAGTGAGCAAGGGTTCCTGATTACCTACTTCTTTGCCAGAATTTGTTGTCTTTTTTTTTTTTTTTTGATTATAGCCATTCTAGTGCCATGAGATGGATTTTTTTTTTGTTGTTGTTTTTTTGAGGTGGAATTTTAACTTGCATTTCCCTGATGGCTACAGATGTTGAATGCTTTTCCAAGTATTTATTGGCCATTTTCATTACATCTTTTGAGAATGGCATATGCAATTCATTAGCCCATTTTGTTGATTGATTTGGTTTCTTGGATTTAATTTTTTTCAGTTCATTTACTTGACACTTTTTTTTAAAGGTTTTTTGTTGTTTATTTTTATTTATTTATTGGAGAGCAACAGAGAAAGAGGCAGAGAGAGAGAGAGAGAGGGAGGGAGGGAGAGAGGGAGAGAATGGGCACATCAGGGCCTCCAGCCACTGCAAACAAACTCCAGATACATGTACCCCCCTTGTGCATCTGGCTAATGTGGGTCCTGGGGAATCGAGCCTTGAATTGGGATCCTTAGGCTTCACAGGCAAGTGCTTAACCACTAAGCTATCTCTCCAGCCCACTTCACACTTTTTATTAGCATATATTTCTTTTATTTATTTAGGAGAGAGAGAAAGAAAGAGGAAGAGAGGGAGAGAGAGAGAGATAATAGGCACACCAGGGCCTTGAGCCACTGCAAACGAAATCCAAACACTTGCTGTCCCTTGTGTACATGTGCGACATTGCATGCTTATGTCAGTATGTCTGGGTTACATGGGACCTGGAGATTCAAACATGCGTTCTTAGGCTTTGTAGGTGATAGCCTTAACTGCTAAGCCATCTCTTCAGTCCAGCATATATTAATTATACAAAATAATGGGTTTCTTTTGGTGTGTGGATATTTTTGACACCTTCATATGTGTATATTTTGATCTTATTGCCCCATAATTACTCTTTGCTGATGGTTTCCTTTGCTGTGCACAAGCTTTTTAATTTCATGTAATCACATTTGTCAGCTCTTAGGATTACTTCCAGTGCTATTGGAGTCCTGCTGAGAGAATTGTTTCTTATACCTATATTTTTAACTACTTTAGCTGTTTTCCTCAAGCAGTTCCAAAGTTTCAGGTCTTTACTTCATTTTATTAAATTAGTTTTGTACTCAGTGAATAAAGTCAAGTTGGTACCATTGTTAGCCTCCACCCTGTCCTGGCCCCTCCCTCTGGCCCCTTCTTGTTGGGGTATATGGGTCATGCATTGTGGAGTTAGCCCTCCGTTATGGGTAGGAGGAAATGTCTCTGTGTATTATGACCCATCGTGTGGCTCTGACATTCTTTCCGCCCCCTCTTCCTCAAAGTTCCCTGAGCCATGTTGGGTTCATTTTAGGTATGCTTCAGTGATGAATTGTTGGGAGCCTCTGTGTCTCTGGATATCTGATTTAGTAGGAGTTGATTGTTCTCTGTGTTGATCTCCTTCACTCTTGTGCTGGTACCAGGCTTACCAAGAAAACAGCACACTTGCTTGTTGTACCAATTATTCTTAGTTTCAACTGGGGCCCTTTTGAGGTATGATGGGGTAGTTCTCTCCTTAGGATCTGAGTCTATCTGAAAAAGAGAATCAGATTCTCCAATGGAGAGTAAAGTTAGCAGCAGATAAATGGGATAACCATTATATTTTTAGAGAGAACTTAATAGGTGTAGGCCCTCTTGTAGCCCACAATTGGTGGTCCCTTGATGATGGAAAGTGGGCTCATTTTTGGATATGGTTTTGACTTGCTTCCCAGCTCCAGCTGTGGATTCCATTCCACTGGGCAGATCAGTTAACCAAATCAAGAGCAGTTGGTTTCCTACCATGGCTGTGCGCCACTATTGTACTTGTGTGGGCATCACAACAGGTTGTTTTCTGCTAAGTAGGTTAGACCATGAGTTGCTTGGACAGATATTGGTCATTTTCCCTCAGTCACCCATGTGGCACCTTCTGGCACTAGACACGCTGACTGGGTAGTTACTGTCTTCCAGCTTCCAGTGATGTCACTCCATGTTACATGTCAACTGCATATGGTGTCTTGGGCAGTAGGGTCTTACCACTAACCTTTGTGGGATCATCAAGTACTCTGACAGAAATCTGTCTTTCTTTTAGGAAACCTTGTAGGTCTCTGTGATCAAAAGCTCATTGTGGATGATATCCACCTGCTGGTACTGGGAGTTACAGGTCAGTGCCCATGAAGGGAAGGAAGAAAAAGATAAGTAATATAAAAGAGTTAGAGAGACGAGAGAGAGGGAGAGAAAGAGAGGGAGAGAGAGAGAGAGAGAGGCTGTAGAAGATTAAGGTCAGTGTTCATTGTACCCTCTCCAGTGCCTTGTGACTCAGGTGTTCCCTCTAAGGGCCTGGTGAAGGGTCAACCATTTAGTCTGTCTTTTAGGATGTAGAATTTTATGGTAGCATTGCTGTTTGAGTCCAGATTTCTGTCCCCCACCCACCCTATTGTCTGGTCCTCAAGATGATTGCTGGGCTTGTTGGCATCTTGGATAGTGTTGCAATCTGGTTCGCATTGCTGATAGAAATCACCCAACCAAGAGCAGCTTCTGGGAAAAAGAGATTTATTTTGGCTTGCAGGCTCGAGGGGAAGCTCCACAATGGCAGGGGAAAACGATGGCATGAGCAGAGGGTGATATAACCCCCTGGCCCACATAAGGTAGACAATAGTAACAGGAGAGTGGGCCAAACATGGCATGGGGAAACAGGCGATAACACCCATCAGCCTGCCCCCAACAATACACTCCTTCCAGGAGGCATAAATTCCCAAATCTCCATCAGCTGGGAACCTAGCATTCAGAACACCTAAGTTTATGGGGGATATCTTATCAAACCACCACAGGTAGATTCAGGTTAGGGGCTGTAGATGAGTGAGACTATGTGGCAATTATCTTTCTGTGACTGGATGAGTTCACCGAGAATGATCTGTTCCAGGTTCAACCATTTTTCTTCAAATTTCATTGTGTCATTTTTTCTTAGTGCTGTGTAGAATTCCATCATGTAGATGTACCACATCTTAGTTATCCATTCATCTAGTGATGGACATCTGGGTCGATTCCAGCTCTTAGCTATTATGAATTGGGCAGCTATAAACATGGTTGAGCAAATATCTGTGGACTGAGGCTTGGAAGTTTTAGGGTATATACCCAGTAAGGGAATAACTGGGTCTGCTGATAACTCTATAGTAAGCTTTTTTTTTAAAGCAGTTACCACATTGCTTTCTAAAGTGGTTGTACCATCTTACATTCCCACCAACAGTAGATGAGGGTTCCTATTTTTCCACATCCTCACCAGCATTTATTTTCATTTGATTTTTTAATGTTTGCTATCCTTACTGGGTAAGGTGGAATCTCATAGTTGTTTCAATTTGCATTTCCCTGATGATTAGGGATGTTGAACATTTTTCTTAAAGTGTGCGTTTGCCATTTGTACACTTTACTCCATTTTAAACCGACCTTTTGTTATAGGATGAAATATATGGGTCTATTTACATTTTTCTACTTAGGGAAATTTAGTTTTCACAGCATCCTTTAAAATAGGCTGTCTTCTCATCAATATATGTTTTTAAAAATATTTTATTCATTTTATTTTAGCTTAGTTTAGTTACAGGTAGAGAGAGAGAGGCAGAGAAAAGAGAAACAGACACACACACACACAGAAAGAATGGGTGTTTTAGGGACTCTAGCCACTGTAAATGAATGCCAGCTACATGTGCCACTTCATGCATCTGACTTTACATGAGTACTGGGGAATCAAACCCAAGTTGTTAGGCTTTGCAGCCAAGCACCTTAACCGTTGAGCTATTTCTCCAGCCCTAGTATATGTTTTTGACAGGTTTATGAAAATTAAGAGGCTATAGGTGTTTGGGTTGATTTCTGGGTGCTCTATTCTACCTCATTATTCTACATGTCCATTTTTGTGCCAGTGACACATTGTTTTTGTTACTATGGTTTTGCTGGTTAATCTCTGATGTCAACTTGATTTGATAAGGAACGAACTGTATTAGTCAGGGTTCTCTAGAGGAACAGAACTGCTAGAATGAATTATTTTAAAAAGAGGATTTATTGGATCATTTTACAGTAGTCCAATAGCAGTTGCAGGCCCAAGATTCACCGAATCTGGTAGCTGCTCAGTCTATGTGGCCAGATGCCTCAGCTGTCCCGACCTGGCACTGCAGGTGGTACTGGAAAGCCTAGACACTTCCTGAGGAGCTGCTGGGTTTTGATCCATGCAGGTCTTCAGTTCATGCTGGTTTTAATCCACGCTGGAAGGTAGTGAGCAGCTCTGGCAGCCAAGTGGAAGGAAGGAAGGAAGGAAGGAAGGAAGGAAGGAAGGAAGGAAGGAAGGAAGGAAGGAAGGAACGAACTCTTTTTACCCAGAGCTTCCTTATATCAAGTCCCCCTCTGAGCAGGGCCTCCCACTCTGGGGGAAGGGCTCACCCTGGGGGAAAGACCTCCTCCTTTAGTTGATCCTTCCTAGAAGCAGCCTGTGGATTACTAAACAGATCAAGTTGACAGCACCTTAGCTATGACACCAACTAAGAGACATGCTTCTTGGACAGGTCTAGGAAAGCATTCCCAGGAAGAATTACCTGAAAGGGGGAAGACCTTCCCCAAAAGTGAGTAGCCCTTTGGGGGTACACCCTATAGAGGTTCTGGGAAAAAGTGGCCCTGTGATTTTGTTGCATATTGCCTTTATTATGTTGAGATATGTTTCTTCTCTTGTTTCTTCAGGGATTTTATCCTTCTTGAGCTTTGTCAAAAGCCTTTCCTTTTTGAATGATACACCCTTTTTCTTTGCACATGTAAATTATACATAATGGGTTTCATTAATAAGATTTTGTGTATGCATTTTGGTCAATTACCTCTCTTGCTATCCTTTCTTGTCTCTCTCCCATTCTTGCTCACTGCCTTCCTCTTCCTAACTAGTCTCCCTTGTACTTGCTTATCTTTTCTGTGCCCAGAATGAAATTGCATTAGGGTTGCTAGCAATATGGTAATAACAGGTAACAGAGTTATGATTCAGAGTTGAACTTTTAACCCACTCCGCACCTGCCTTATTGGCACCGTGCTAATCCCAGCTATATACATCTCATTCATTTGGCATATGCTGTCTCCATGTATTCTGTGCTGTTCTGTTTTCTTTTGAAGCAGACACATTAGCTGCCTTATTGATGGGCATCGTTATGCTATCTCTGCACTGGTGGAATCTGAAACCTTAATTCTTTTCTGCTCTTTCCCATATAGGACATGTTCAATACTCACTTTCAAGTGTAAACTCCTTTGATGATTAGCCTTTGTAAACAATCCTCAGATACACTCACGTCAAGTTCCTTAATTAGTTACCTAGTACTTGAACTTTTAAAAATATTTTTATTTATTTGTGAGGAGGGAGAGAGATAGAGAAAGAGAAGAAGAAGGAGGAGGAGGAGATGAGGAGAGAAGAGAAGAAAAGAGAAGAGGAGAGAGACAGAATGGGTGTGCCAGGATTTCCAGCCACTGCAAACAAACTGCAGACACATGCACCACTTTGTGCATGCAACTGTACATGGGTCCTGGGGAATCGAACCAGGGTTGTTAGATTTTGCCTTAACTGCTCAGCTATGCCTCCCGACCCTAGTACTTGAACGTTTTATCTATAACACTGCGTGTAGACAGAAGTACTTTTGCTAATAAAAGGCAAGCTCCCCTTTCAGCCGTGTGCTTTCCCAGTCAGTTCACCCTGTGAGGTCTCTCAGTTACAAACTGTGTTGGTCTGAGATCATGTTTTTGTGTTGCCATACTATAAATCACTCTTAGGTAAGAGCTGGGAGTTCCTCTTCTACATAATAGCATGAGTGAGAGGGGTTGTGTCTAAGCACTTAACAGTGTCTACACCACTGGAGAAAATGCCCCCCAAACCACTAGCTGCCTGTAGATATACATGGAGTTGTGGGTTGTGCAGGCAGCTTGGCTGGCTGAAGAGTCTTCCTAAGCACTTGTCTTCCCTTTATATAACCTTAAGGAGGGGGTCTTTTCCTTTTTTTTTTCTGAGGTAGGGTCTCACTCTAGCACAGGCTGACTTGGAATTCACTATGGAGTCTCAGGGTGGCCTCGAACTCACGGCGATCCTCCTACCTCTGCCTCCCGAGTGCTGGGATTAAAGGCGTGTGCCACCACACCCGGCTCTTTTCCTTTTTTTTTTTTTAGCTCACGTAAACTTCAATTCCTCAGTGTCCTGAGCCTCTATCTTCCCTTCAGGAGGGAATAGCTCAATTCAGAGAAAAATTGATACCTGAGGCTGGTCAGAGTCTTCCCCTTGAAAGTTGTTTACTGCTCCCATAGCATAGGGGTGTGGTCCTGTGGCCTTTTAAGTATAAGCTTGACCAGACTTGACCTGAGTCTCCTGAGATTCCCTCCCCTCTTCAGGAGGTAATTTTTCAATTCAGAGGGATTTGCTATGGAACATATATTTAGCAAAACAACATCAGTAGGTTCTCCCCAGGGCGTGACCTCTCCAGCCATGGCCTTTTGACAGGGTTTAAAGAACAAGACAATGGATTGCTTCTTGTGGAATGGGCCTCAGAGTCAATCAGAGTGGTTGCTTCCATGACAGCCTTGCCACTATTTCACCAGTGCAATGTCTTGCCTGGCTGTTCATAGTGTCACATGCTGGACCTACAGCTGGCCAACTAACCAGCAGAGAGGAAACATGCTGATGAGTTTCTACTTGATTTCTCTGTCTTATGACCAAGGCATGTGGAGTCTTCCATATGAATTTTAATACTGTTTGCTCCTATGTTTGTGAAGAATGGCATTGGAATTTTAATGAGAATTGCACAGAATTGGTGGATTGCTTTGGGTAGGATGGCTAGTTCCACAATATTAATTCTTGTCATCCATGAACATGGGATATCTTTGCATCTTCCAGCATCTTCCTCAATTCCTTTCTTCAGCTTTTAAAGTTTTCATTGTAGAAGCCTTTCATATCCTTGGTTAGGTTTATTCAAACGGCAGCAGCTTCTCCTCCTCCTCCTTCTTTTGAGGCAATAGTGAATGGGATTGTATCCCAAATTTCTTTCTTAGTATGTTTGTCTTGTTATATAGGTAGGCTATGGATTTTTATATGTCAATTTTGTATCTTGCCACTTTGTTGAAAGTATTTATTAGTGCTATGATATTCTGGTGAATGTGCGAGCACACACGTGCACACACACACACACACATTCATATTGTTTTTAAGTAAGGACATATTGACTTTGTCATTTTCTATTTGTGTCCCTTTTATTTACTTCTCTTATGTTATTGCTTTATCTGAGCCTTCAAGGACTGTATTTAATAGGAGTGTGTATATGAAACTCTTGTCTTGTTCTTAATCTTCGTGGAAATGATGAGTTTTTCTTAATTTAGCCCAATATAAGCTATGTGTTTGTTGCATATAAGCTTTACTATGTTGAGATATGTTCTTCCATTCCTGGACTCTTCATGGCTTTTATCAGGAAGGGATGTTGGATTTTTTTTTAAATCATTTATTTGCAAGCAGAGAGAGATAAAAAAGAGAGACATAGAGAGAGAGTGGTCATGTCAGGGACTCCAGCCACTGCAAACAAACTCCAGATGCTTGTGCTTCTTTATGCATATGGCTTTACATGGGTATTGAGGAATCGAACCTGGGTCATCAGGCTTTCCAGGCAAGCATCCTAACTGCTGAGTCATCTCACCAGCCCTGGGATGTTGGATTTAAAAAAAATTATTTATTTATGAGAGAGAGAGAAAGAGAGAGAGAAAGAATGGACATGCCTCTAACCGCTGTAAATGAACACATGGGTCACCTAGTACATCTGGCTAATGTGTTTGAAACTGTATTCTTTTAAAGAATATTTTATTTATTATTTATTTGAGGGAGAGAGAGAGGAAGAGGCAAACACACACAGAAAGAGAATGGGCACACCAGGGCCTCCAGCCACTGCAAGTGAGCTCCAGACACATGCACCAGCTTGTGCATCTAGCTTCTGTGGGTACTGAGGAATTGAACCTGGGTCCTTAGGCTTTGCAGGGAAGTGCCTTAACTGCTTAGCCATCTTTCCAGTCCCTGTAAAGTCTTCTTAATGGATTGTTTATTTTTTATGCAGAGTCTCACTATAGCCAGGGCTGACATGGAACTCACTCTATAGCCCCAGGCTGGCCCCAAACTCATAGCGATCCTCCTACCTCTTGCTCCCAAGTGCTGGGTAGATTGTTGTTTTAGTAAGTATGAAATGACCTTTTATTTCTTCTGACTAGTTTTGAATTCAATTTTTTAAAATATTAGAATGGTAGAATACCTGCTTTTTGTCCTTGTTCCATGTTTTGCAATACCTTTTTCCATCTTTTCCCTTTAAGGTAGTATCTATTTTTATAGTGTAATGTGTTTCCTGGAGGCAAAAAATAGATGGATCTTGTTTTTAAATCCAGTTTGCTTTTTTTTTTTTTTTTTTTTTTTGAGATAGGGTCTTACTCTGGTCCAGGCTGACCTGGAATTAACCATGTAGTCTCAGGGTGGCCTTGAACTCATGGCGATCCTCCTACCTCTGCCTCCTGAGTGCTGGGATTAAAGGTGTGTGCCACCATGCCCGGCTTATTCCTTGTTTTTTTGATTGGGGAATTGAGGATATTATTATCCAAATTCATTATTGAGAGGTATATATTAACTGCTTTCAACTTGTTTATTCTATAGTATTCTTTTTTCTAACCCTCGTTTGTATAACTACTGTTCTGGAGTCATTTTCCCGTTTGTATGTTGTGATGGTTTGAAACAGATGCCCCCATAAACTTGTGTGTCCTGAATGCTTGGCTCTCAGCTGGTGGCAATTTGGGTGGAGCCCAACTAGAGGAAGTGTGTTATTGAGGGTGAGCTTTGGGTGTTATATCCAGTTAGCCCTTGCCAGAGATTGGCTGACTCTCTGGCTGCTGTTTCACACCTGTTGTGGCAGAGGTGGTGTCCGGCCTTTGCTCTTGCTGTGCGTTGCCCTGCCATCATGAACCTTCCCCTTGAGACTGCAGGCCAAAATTAAAAAAAAAAAAAAAATTCTCCCCATTAGCTTTTGGTCACTTGCTTTATCCCAGCAATGAGAACGTAACTACAAACAGATGTATTTGCCATTTTTTCAGCCTGAAGAATTCCTTCCAGAATACTCTTTAGAGGTAGCTTACTGATCATAAATTCCTTTAGCTTGCTTTTATTGTAGAGCAGTTTTCTTTTTTCATAAGTTATGAAAATTTTTCTGGGTACAGTAGTCTGAGTTGGCAGCTGTGGTCTTACAGTACTTGAAATACATTATTTCAACTGTTATTCTTACTGACCTTCCTTTATATGTGACTTGGTGTTTTCACTTACAGCTTTTAGTACATTTTCTCTGTTTTGTGTATTTAGTATCTTAACTATGACTTCATTTGGGGAATTTCTTTTATGGTGTATTTGGTATTGGATATGTTTCTTATAACTGGATGGGCCTTTCTCTGTTCCTTAGTTTTGGAAACTTTCCACTATGACTGTACTTTATCTGCAAGCCTTGATAGTCTGTCCTTTCTGTGATCCATCTTTTTGGTGAATTTTTCTATGGAGCATTTTATTTGACTTATACAAATTTTCCTTTCCAGTGTTTCAGTTTGGTTTTATTTCAGTATTTTTCCTCATTAAAATTCATTCATTCTCATATCCTGTATTGACTTTCTTATCTCATTTAGCTGTCTGTGCTCTCCTGGCATGATTAAGGAGTTTATTCATAGCCTCTTTGGTCTCTTTGAAAAGATGTATAATATTTCTTTTGCATTCTTTGGAATTTCATCTAGGTCATTCTCTTTGGTAGCCATTATTTGTGATTTGTTATTTTTGGAAGAGAAATGTTGTCTTCATTGTTCATGTTACTTGTGGGTTTAGTTTTTGTTTGTTTTATGGTCAGAAGTCAGATTGTTAATTGATTTTTTTTTTAATTCAGGTTACCTTTCTTCTTTCAGTGGAAGTCTTTGCAATGTTCATGAGTGGTTATGTTGTGATAGGGTTGACATGCCATTTTACATTGTTAGACTGGTGCGTAGGGCACCAGGCTGTATCCCTAGTGCTCTCCTGAGCATAGAATACAATAACCATATCTAGCAGTATACCTACTATGAAAATAAAGTAATTTTCAACTACAAAATAATTATTCCTTATGTACCAATAATTTTAGGGAGTTAAAGGACACTGATAGTACCATGTGTGTTAATATATTAGTCATTGTCAGTATGAGTGAAAAGAAGAAAGAATAAAAAGCATGGTAATATTAGTGATTAATATTAGTATGATTTAAAGTTGATTTGAGGACAGAAATTGGTGGTGGTGAGGGATGGTCAGGGAAAGGAGTTTTGGCTAAAGACAGATTCAAAAGGCAGAAGTAATAATGCACGGTCAGATACTGTACATCAGTTCCAGCTCTCTGGAGGCTGAGGCACAGACTCTGAAAACCATGCTCTTTAGGAGAGGAGAAGGAAAAACACAATAGGAAGGAGGAAAAAAGGAAAAAAGAAAAAAAACCCAACAATATATGGTAAGAACAGAGTGGGATCATGCTGGCCTGCTAAGTTGATATGGAGTTTTAAAGAGAGAGTTGTATGGTGATACAGGATATGAAAACTGACTGGTATGACAGCAAGGTCCTGTTTGGAGTCTGTGTTCCTTCTCCAGCAACTAGAAAGCTGTCTTGCCGCTGGAAGTTCCCTTCAATGAGCAGTCCCATCCTCCCCATTCTTTCTCTGGATAATCACATCACTGTCCCATTCCATGGGCAGTGCTTCACAGGAGGAATCTTAGATTTGGTCTCACCTCTGTGAGTTCTTTCAGAATTCCGGTTGTGAATGCTTGCTCTTGCCGGTGCTCTGTGGGCTGGTGGAAGTGTGTGGGAAAGTTCCCCATTATACTTTGGTTCCCATCAGGCTTTCAGATCCTTGAATGCCATGTGGTTCTGAGTTAAAGATTCTTTTTCACAGTCTTACAGTATCCTGTTTGTCAGGTTTCAGTGTATGGTCTTGTGACACTTGGTCTGAGTTTCCTGAGTGTGTGGGTCATAGAGGGTCTCCAGCTGCTGAACCACCATTGCAACAGAAGTGGTCTTTTGCTTGTACTTTGTTGGTTGCCTAGGGCTAAGCACCCAGCTCCAAGAGGAGAGGGCTTTTCCTCGAGTGTCCTTTAATGCTCTTGCTGTCCTTAGTATGGCCACTTCCCCAGCTGTTTTGAGTGTCCATTAATTTTCAGATGTCTATTTTCAGTGTCTCTGTAGAGACTGGCAGACTGTGCCTGCATGTCTGCTGAATCAAGTCAGATGTTTTCTGTTCTTAAGTCTATTTATGTGCTGTATTACACTCACAGATTTGCATATATTGAATCAACCTTGCATTCCTGAAACAAAACCAAATGGGTCATAATATTTGATTTTCTTAATGTATTCCAGAATGTAGTTTGTAAGAATTTTTATTGAGAATTGTTTCACCTGCGTTCATCAGGAAAAGCAGTCTATATATTTCTTTTTAAAAAATATGTTATTTTTATTTATTTATGTGAGAGAAATATGGAGAGAGAGCAAGAGAGCGAGAGCGAGAGCGAGAGAGAGAGAGAGAGAGAGAAAGAGAGAGAGAAAGAGAGAAGGAGAGCAAGCACATCAGGGCCTCCAGCCACTGCAAACACACTTCAGATGCAAGTACCACCTTGTTCATTTGGTTTATGTGGGTACTAGGGAATTGAACCTGGGTCTTTTGGCTTTGCTGGCAAGCACCTTAACCACTAAGCCATCTCTCCAGCCTTGGTATATATATTTCTTTTCTATGTATTCTTATCTAAATTTGGTGTCAAAATAATGCTGGATACACAGAATGAATTTAGTAATATTCCTTCCCTTTTTACTTTATGGAAGAGTTTGAGGAACATTGATGTGAAGTCTTCCTTACAAGTTTGGTAAAATTCCGCCATGGAAACATCTGGTCCTGGGATTTTCTTTGTTGTGTGAGTATTTTTTTTTTTTTAAATTACTGCTTCAGTCTTTTTGCTTGCTATCGATTTGTTTGTTTTTATATCCTCTTAATTTAATTTTGTTAGGCATTATGTGTCTAGAAATTTATATATTTCTTCAAGATTTTCCATTTTTTGGATGATAAGTTCTCAAAGTATTCCTTAATGATTTTCTGTATTTCATCAGAATCTGTAGTAACATCTTCCCTTTCATCTGTGTTTTTTAAAATTTTTTGTTTATTTTTATTTATTTCTTTGAGAGTGACAGACAGAGAGAGGAAGAGGCCAATAGATAGATAGAGAATGGGCATGCCAGGGCCTCCAGCCACTGCAAATGAACTCCAGATGCACGTGCACCCTTGTGCATCTGGCTTCCGTGGGTCGTGGATCCTGGGGAATTGAGCCTCAAACCAGGGTCCTTAGGCTTCACAGGCAAGCACTTAACCACTAAGCCATCTCTCCATCCCATTTTTTAAAAAATTTATTTTTATTTTTATTTATTTACTTAAGAGAGAGAGTAAGAGGCAGAGAGAGGGAAAGAGAGGGAGAGAAAGAGAGAATGGGCATGCCAGGGCATCCTTCCACTGCAAATGATGCATACACCACCTTGTGCATCTGGCTTATCTTGGTTCTGGGGAATCGAACTTGGGTCCTTTGGCTTTTTAGGCAAGCACCTTAACCCCCCAAGCCATCTCTCCAGCCTTCATCTCTAATTTTTAAAATTCGGTTCTTCTCTTTCTTTGGTTAGTTTCATCAGGGAATTGTCAATCTTGTTTATCTTCCCGACAGCTACATTTCATTTAATTCTGTGTTAATCTTTATGATTTCTTGCCATCTATTGCTTTGGGGGTTGGATTGCTCTGGTTTTTCAACAACCTTGAAGTGAAACATTAGACATTTATCTGAGACCTTTCTGATTTTTTTTTTTTTTCTGGTATAACTACTCAAAGCTATAAACTTCCCTCTTAGAACTGCCTTTAGTGTATCCCAAAGTTGTGCTTTCATTTTCATTTGATTCTAGCAATTTTTAAATTTCCTCCTTGATTTCTTTAGTGACTACTAATCTTTTTTGAGTGTATTTTTTTAGTTTCCATATATTTGTGTAGTGTTTGTAGCTTTTCTTCACATTGATTTCTAGTTTAAATTTTTTTGTGTGTATTTTAATTTATGTATTTGAGAGTGACATACAGAGAAAGAAAGAGGGAGAGGGAGAGAGAGAATGGGTGTGCCAGGGTCTTTAGCCACTGCAAACGAACTCCAGATGTACCCGCTACCTTGTGCATCTGGCTTACGTGGGTCCTGGGGAATCAAGCCTCGAACCAGGATCCTTAGGCTTCACAGGCAAGTGCTTAACTGCTAAGCCATCTCTCCAGCCCTGATTTCTAGTTTTATTTCTTAATGATAAGATATAAGAAATTAGAGGGCTGGAGAGATGGCTTAGCACTTAAGGTGCTTGCCTGAGATGCCAAAGGACCCAGATTTGATTCCCTGGAACCCATGTAAGCTAGATGCACATGGTGGCACATGTTTCTGGAGTTACTTTGCAGTGACTAAAGGCCCGGGAATACCCATTATCTCTCTCTCCCTCTCTGTCATAAATTAAAAAAAAAAAAAACAATTTTTTTTGCTGGGTATGGTGGTGCATATCTTTAGTCCCAGCACTTGGGAGGCAGAGGTAGGAAGATTGCCATGAGTTTGAGGCCACCCTGAGAGTACATAGTGAGTTCCAGGTCAGCCTGGGCTAGAGTGAAATCCTACCTCTAAAAACCAACATGTATATATATATGAGAAATTATTTCAATTCTTTTATGTTTGGTAACACTTGATTTATAGCCTAGCATGTGATATATTTTAGAGAAGGTTCCGTTACTAAAAAGAAGGTATATTCTATATTCATTGGATGGAATATTCTTTATATATCTGTTAGTCCATTTCAGCTATGGTATAGTTTAGCTCTGAGGTTTCATTGCTGAATTTTAGTTTGGATACCTAGACTTGAAAGTGGGGTACTGAAGTTACCTATTATTATTATATCAGGACATATCAAACCTTTTGTGCCCATTAGTGTTTGCTTTAGGAAATTAGGAGCATAAATGCTTATGTTTGATGCATATATTGACATCTGTTATATCTCCTCAATGAGTCATTCCATTTTAAGATATTGTGGCTTTCTTTATCTTTTTATTTTTTTGTTTGAAGTCTACTTTATCTGATATCAAAATAGCTATGCCAACTTTCTCTTCTGTTTATTGGAAGGAAGACATTACTGGGATAGCCCCTCCTCGACTTTAATGCCCGATTGTCTCTTTACCCATCTTCATCACTGCAGTATTATATTTGATGATTAACTTTGATGATCACTTCACAAAGTTGTGAGGACAGAGAATCATGGTTATCTGGTTCATTATTTTAGTTCCAGTTAATGTTATGTAACATTTAGTCATTCATTGCTTATTTGTGAATTAATGAATGAATGATGGCTATCAAGGGTATTATTAAAATGGGAACTGTGCCATGCATGGTGGTGCATGCCTTTAATCCCAGCACTTGGGAGGCAGAGGTAGAAGGATTGCAGTGAATTCAAGGCTACCCTGAGACTACCTAGTGAATTCCAGATTAGCGTGGGCTAGAGTAAAACACTATCTTGAAAAAACATGAGAAATGTCACTGTTGAGAATCAGAAATCAGCTGGGCGTGGTGGCGCATGCCTTTAATCCCAGCATTCAGGAGGCAGAGGTTGGAGGATCGCCGAGAGTTGGAGGCCACTCAGAGAGTACATAGTGAATTCCAGGTCAGCCTGACCCAGAGTGAGACCCTACCTCAAAAAACAAAACAAACAAACAAACAAAAAAGAATCAGAAATCTGACTATGGGGCAGTATGTTTTGCCACTAAGAAGCAAGCATACCCAGGGGGTCGAGTACTTGTGGATACAGAATCAGATAAAGTACATTTGCTGCTTCATCTAAGTGGCTCAACTTACTAACCCTTGAGACCCAGTGTACCTAGATAACACATAGGGTCTTCCGTGTGGTCCAAAGTTCCCAAATTAAAAGGCAGCTTCTCATACTTCAGCCATCCTATAAGGCTGATTGACTGATAGAACTCCTGTGACTGTGGAGAGATGGGATGCTGCAGATTCAGAGCCAACTTACCGTGCGCTGCATTTAGCCCCTTAGGAGTCATTTATTGCCCGCCTCTTTGTGTAACCTAACATCCTTGTGATTAGCAAGTGATTAGGTGAAACCTTTTTAGAATGTTCTGACAAACCACCAGCTTCTACCAACCCAAAGGCCGAGAATGCCATCAGGGAGCATCTGAAGCCTACAGCAGAGAGTTCCTACTGTGCTATAATACACTTGCCTGATGTTTTCACCCATGTATTTGAAAAGTCTCTTGGTTTATGACCTTTTTTTTTTTTTTTTTTTTTTTTTGTTTTTGGTTCTGTAACTAAAGAAGCTTCATGAAATTGTTAACATGTTGGGAACATGGAATTTGGGGTAGCCTAAATCTGTGTTCCAAGTCATGATCACTCATATTTGGCTCCAGAAAGAGCTCATTCCTTTTGAGCTGAGGACTGTGCATTTTGCAACAATGCTTGAAACCTGTTCCTGTCCCAACAAAATAGTATGGAAGACCTCTGCCTGTTTCCCTCTGTCTTATAAGCTTCAATGTCAACCTTTTACCCCACCAGATGAACACAAGCTTGCTTAGCTATATTAGCACTTGTCATATTAATGCTAGATGATGTGCTTAGCTCATTTATGGAAGAAATTTTACCTCTTAGGTGATTTTCTCTCATATACTGTATTTATTTTATAGTTTAAGGGCTATAAGAACAGACTATACTTATATTTCTTTACTCTTTTCTCTCTTTTTCTTTTTCTTTCTTTCTGAGATAGGATCTTATTTTGTAGCTCAGGCTGGCCTCAAATATACTATAGTTTTACTTTCTTACCCTCCTGAATGTTGGGATTATGCACATCAACCACCATGACTGGCTTTTCTTTTGTTAAAGTTTATTATTTGATATATTCATTTATTAAGCCTTGAGTTCCTTCAGAACCTACCTCACTGATTGTCTTAATAACAGAAGTTTAAAACCTTGAAACTTCAAACCTTTTGGATGGGATGAAGGGTAGGAGTTGTCAGCACAGGCTCAAGGAGATGAAACTCCAAAGACAAAATCCTTGGAGTGAACTCACTGAGTGGGGTGAGGGGGAGGCTGAAAACTTTCCCATACATAAAAACTTGTTCTATATTTACTAACTACAAAAATATTCCTAGCCGGGCGTGGTGGCACATGCCTTTAATTCCAGCACTTAGGAGGCCGAGGTAGGTGGATCGCCATGAGTTCGAGGCCAGCCTGAGACTACATAGTGAATTCCAGGTCAGCCTGGACTAGAGCAAGACCGTACCTCGAAAAACAAAAAAATAAACAAACAAACAAACAAACAAAAAATTCCTAAAGGCTTGTTAGAAGCCCCCTTGTAAATTCATGATCTCCTGGGTACTAACTTTTCATGCTTATTTCAAGTCTTACGGGTATCTTAGACTATACCAGAGTACCAGGAAATGGGTAACTGATAAAGAAATATTTTACTCAGTTATGGAGGCTGGGAAGTGCAATAATCAAAACTGTTATCCCATGACAGAAGGAGGGAGAGAGGAGGAAGAGGAATACAGAGAGAGAGAGAGAAAGAGAGAAATATCCTTTTTCAGGAATATACTGTGATAACCAATCTTCTGATATAATAAAGACATTAGTCCGTTTGAAGGTAGAATTCTTGAATCTTCACAACTGAATCACCTCCTAAATGTCCCACCCACCTCTCAACTCCATTGTGTTGTGGACTAAGTTTCTAACATGCAGTTTGGAGGACACACTCAAGCCATACCGGGTAACGTGCTTGTGGCAGGGGGTATCTGTAGCTCATAAAGATTTATAGCATCCGACACCTCAAGATGTTTGGTCTTTTCTCTCTCAGATGAAAGGGAGCATTCCATGACCAGATCACACTGGTAAATATTTTCCCCAGAGTGCTCATCCTAGGGCTGGCCTTGATGGGAGGTACCTTGGACATACGGCGTTTAGGATATTGACCTCACAGGGTTAGGAGCTCATCATGGACAAGTATAACTGTCCTCAGTAATTCAAACTCTTTCCTAACTTGGGAGATGAGTAGTTGAGCAGATGTCCCAAGGCCTGGGCCTACCAATCTGAAACACAACAGGGCTTTCTCAGCTACTCATGTGGCATTGTGACTAAGTATAGGAAAAGATTTCAAATGGTGACTCTAAATTCACCAAGGTGCTGAGAAGAAAGGACAGTGGAGTGCTCAGCACTAAGTGAGACAGCTCTATCACACTGTCCAACGCTCAGGGTCCATTACGGAAGAGGTGGCAGAAAGAATTTAAGAGCCAAAGGAAGGGGAAGACTGCTGACAATACTGACTTCCAGACATAAAGTGGTTTTGATATTCATGATCTCACCATGGCTGACACTGCCTACACAAGATTTGCATAACAGGAGAAAAATATGATATTAAAATAGAACAGCAACTTGCTGGGAAGCAGAAGGGATTCAGTGGAGGGAGGATTTGGGAGGTGATAAGGAGGGAGAGTTATGGGAGGGGACTATGATTATGGTATATTGTCTATATGTATGGAAGTTGTCAATAAAAACGTTTACAAACAAAGAATAAAGATTCTGTTACTTGTGTTGACCAAAGCCTGGGTTTAGGTTTTCCCAACAAGCTAGGCTTGGCCACTCATCACCAACACACAGATTAGAGGAACAGACAAAAAGGTCCACTGGGATCCTGACATGAGGGTTAGATTGAAAAAGAAGTCAAGAGGTATGCACAACCAAGGAGTCTCCGTCACGGGGTGGTCTCAGCCCCGTTCTGTCCTGCCACATTGTGTGACATCTTCTTCTGAAAGACAATCTACCACTCTGGCTGACACCAGGGCTTCAGCCCTTCCCTCTGTCTTGCATGAGATTCCTGGATACACTTTAGTTCTTTGGGGGTCTATTGTTTCATTAGCCTGATAGCCGAAGGGAGGAGTATAAGTATTTCTCTTTATAATATATTTTCTCTCTTGTCATACATGGGACTGTTCATATCCACAATAACTATAAAAGACATTAAACTGAGCCATAAGTATAATTTATTCTTATGTTTACATAGTAATTTATTACATAGATGATACAAAAAAATACAAATGATTCCTAAAATTTTCACTTAATTTTAGGATAATACTTAGTAACAAAAATAGCTTGAGGGTGGAGTTAGAGGGTATATATACATATCAGTGGTAAAGCACTTGCCTGCCATGTGTAAGATCCTGAGTTCAATCCTTACCACCGTAAAACAAGCAAAAAAGAAAAACACAATGGCTTAAGGGCATTAGTATTAAATGGCACATGAGGCTTTAGATGTTCATATTCGCAGGTGTGTTTGAGAAGGTACTGCCATTAGCTTGGGGCTGTTTGTGAAGACAAGCTTGGCTGCACTTCAGAGACTAAAGTGCATTCCCCTAAGGTCCGGGTTCTTTACTCCTGGGGTCTTTGTTTATGCTTTCCTTTTTGTTTTTCCCAATCTCATTTTGCAATTTTCATCACAGGAAGATTTCTCAAATATTGAAAATTCAGATTTTCCATGGGAATACCCATGAATCGCAGACAGTTTGAAAATCCTTAGGATCCAGAGGCTTTGATCATAATGGTTTTAAATTTGGACAGCTTTCACTTGTTTTCCTGAGAAAAAGGAGAAGTGAACTTCTCCCTAAAGGATGCATAGGTTTGCTTAGCGCTGTACTCCCATCTGTCCACTCAGTAAGTTGTATATTGGTCATTAAGCTTTCCTTTTTTTTTTTCTTTTTTTTTTTTTAGAGGTAGGGTCTCACTCTAGCCCAGGCTGACCTGGAATTCACTATGTAGTCTCAGGGTGGCCTTGACTCTTGGCAATCCTCCTACCTCTGCCTTCTGAGTGCTGGGATTAAAGGTGTGCACCACCTTTCCTTTCCTTTCCTTTCCTTTCCTTTCCTTTCCTTTCCTTTCCTTTCCTTTCCTCTCCTCTCCTCTCCTCTCCTCTCCTCTCCTCTCCTCTCCTCTCCTCTCCTCTCCTCTCCTCTCCTCTCCTCTCCTCTCCTCTCCTCTCCTCTCCTCTCCTCTCCTCTCCCTCCCCTCTCCTTCCCTCTCCTCTCTCTCCTCTCTCTCCTCTCCTCTCTCTTCTCCCCTCCCCTCCCTTCCCTTCCCCTCCCCTCCCTTCCCCCCTTTTCTCTCCTCTTTTCTCCTTTCCTTTGTTTTTGACAAGGCCTTACTAGGTAGCCCATGTTGGCCTTGAACTTGTGGTCTTCTGACTTCAGTCTCTTGAGTAATAGGATTATAAGCATGGGCTACAAGAAAAAAAAATCTATGGGGTTTAAAATTTTTACTTTTCCAATCTTCAAAATACTGAGCTGAAAGGGACTGAGGTTGCCAGTTATAAGTGGAACATTCTACTCTTCTCAGCATGTTTGGTCTTAGATTTTTCATAGAACTCACTTTAAAAAATTTTTTTTATTTATTATTTTGAGAGAGTGAGAGAGAGAAAGAGGCGGGGAAGGGAGGGAAGAGAATGGCACACCAGGGCCTCTAGCCGCTGCAAATGAACTCCAGATGCACGTGCCACCTTGTACATCTGGCTTATGTGGGTGCTGGGGAACTGAACCTGGGTCCTTTGGCTTTGCAGGCAAGTGCCTTTGCTACTAAACTATCTCTCCAGCTCAGAAATCACAAATTTTCAATAAGAAAATAGAATACTGAAGATTTCCTTATCTGTATGGCTTTCTAGTGGTTCAAATTCCATTGATTTTTGACAGAGAATATTGTTAGTGTGAAAAAAATTTTTTTAAAGAAGTTCAACAACTGGTTGAAAAGACAACTATAAGCAATGTGACTTTAACTTCTTGTGTTTATAAGATGCCATCAGATTTATTTAAACATGTGGCTTTAAAGGGCTCTTAAGGCTGATGAAGTTTCTCTGTATTTATGACTTTAAAAAAAATCAACATAATCCTATTACTTGGGAAGCTGAGGCAGGAGGATGGTGACTTCTAGACCAGCATGGGCTATATAGCAAGACCCTGTCTCCAAATAATAATAAGTTAAAATTTAAAAATAAAATGAAAATATAATTAGAATTAAAGCAAAAATAACTATGCCAAGTATTTCATGCACATATAAACTTTCCTTACTGTTTAGGAACAGGTTAGCTATGAAATCATTGAATCTTTTCTCATAAGGAAAAAATAAGCTCTTGCTAACATTTATAATTTCCAAAGTTTTGACCAACACAATCCCGACGCTCTATCAGCTTGAGAAAACCTGTCTCCCCTAAGAGAATCACACACACACACACACACACACACACTCTCTCTCTCTCTCTTTCTCTTTCTCTCTCTCTCTCTCCTGATGCTGTATCAGCTTGAGAAAACCTATCTCCTCTAAGAGAATCTCTCTCTCTCTCTCTCTCTCTCTCTCTCTCTCTCTCTCTCTCTCTCTCCCTACTGGAGAGCTGGGGCCAGCCCTGTGAGCAGCCTGTCCCATTATAATGTTTGGCACAGTTGCCATGTATAACCTGCATTGATTCTAAAAGGCCAAACTGCTTATTCTGGCCTGATTTTTGTGACTGTGAATTGCATAAGGCTTAGTTGGTTTACAGAACTTATTTTTTTTGTTTTTGTTTTTGGAGGTAGGGTCTCACTCTCTCACTCTAGCCCAGGCTGACCTGGAATTCACTATGGAGACTCAGGGTGGCCTCAGATTCACAGCGATCCTCCTACCTCTGCCTTCCGAGTGCTGGGATTAAAGGTGTGCGCCACCACAACTGACCCAGAACTAAATATTTAACACTGCCAAGTAAGCATTTAAAGTAACAATATATGTCAATAATTCTTCCATGTTCATTTTTCCTTTCTTTGGAGCACTTTGACTCATAAATACATTACCACCTCAGTGGTACCCTTCATTGAAGTTTAAAATTCCATGCCAGAGGGAATATCATCTGGATGTGGCTCTCATATGTTTGAAGATATTTCTGGAGTAAGAAAAAAAATACATAGTGAACAATAGAACAGATTGCTGGCAATTTGTCTGACAGTTGTTCCCTGTAACAAGCAACAGTTGTTGGGTCACTGGAAGTAGACTGGAGCTGCAGTGAGAAATGACTAATGACCATGGCTGTGGGTGGGGTTGCTTTCACAGAGGGCTTTCGGCCATCCTTCTCTTGTTCTGTAGGTAGAAGATGCGGTTCTCTTCGGGGTAAGTGACTTTACTGAGGGGCATCCTGTAGATGTTGGAGTTTTTTGTGGTCAACAAGAGGAACAGTAGTGTAGCAAGGCAGAAGGGCCAAGTACAAGATGGCAATCGGACCTGGGGGAAGAAGAGACAAGCCACTTATTTCTTTGAGATGATATGTAAAAATGAGTCTGTACAGAATACCACTATGAACTTTCACCCCAGGGGGACACTTCAGTGGGGTCACATCTGGATACTGCTTATGCCATTGGAGTCTGGGTTTAAGAGCTTAGAGCAATTAGCAATTGAAATGGTTTCATTGATCCTTTTGGTGATTGGTTATGTTTCTGTTTTCTATGTTTTCCTGCTTTCTCATACATTCACACTTCCTACACAAGATATGTTAGAATAATTTTTATCACATAGGATGACATAGAAAAACTTGCTTCTATCCCCTGACCACTCATCACATCCACAAAGCCTTCTCTGATTAGTTGATCTCACAGTGACTTTGACTTCCATCCACCTCAGGTGTTGGATTCTACTTATCTTATTTCTTCCCATTTTTTTCTTCCAAAACTTTTCATTTCATTGAGGGCAGGTCTTTCTTTCATGCTGCCCATGTCCACTCACACATTTCTGAGTGTACCCCGTTGGTTAGTTCTAGTCTGTGCGTGGTCCCTATGGGTGTGATGGAGGATGGGGTATCCAAACCTAACTGTACATCAGATTAATCTGGGGGAATTAAAAGTAAAACAGGCCAGGTATGATGTTGCATGCCTTTCATCAGAGCACTCGGAAGGCAGAGGTAGGAGGATCACCGTGAGTTTGAGGTCACCCTGAGACTACATAGTGAATTCCAGGTCAGCCTGGACTAGAGTGAAATCCTACCTTACAAAATAAAAACAAACAAACAAACAAACAAAAAATAATAAAAAATAAATAAAGCACAGTTATGCCAGCATCATACAAGATCCACTCTATAAAGGAGTGCGGGATAGGTTGGAGAAAAGGCTTAGCAGTTAAAGCATTTGCTTGCAAAGCAAAGGATCCTGGTTAGATTCCCCAGGACACATGTAAGCCAGATGCACAACTGGGCGCATGCATGTGGAGTTTGTTTGCAGTGGCTGGATGCCTTGGCATGCCCATTCTTTCTCTCTCTCAAATAAATAAGTAAATAAATAATTTTTTTAAAAAAGAAGTAAGGGTTGGAGCCTGGGGATCTCTGCTTTTTAAGACCTCTCTAGCTTACTTTATTTTAAACCAAGCACTCCGATGTCTATAACAAGCTTGGTGATTATAGTCTCCTGTTTACTGTGATGTTAGAGGGTAGGAGGGCCTGCAGAGCCCAGCAGATGAGGGAGTAATGCTGGTCATGGTCTTGGACCTTGTCAGTGTGTGCTGCCCAGGTAGGCTTTGATTGGGGGAGGGTGGGATGGACCAAAAGTTGATAGCTGAAGAGTCATGCTGATGACAAAATGAGACTGAAGCAAACTCACCACAGCCATTAGGTGTGCCATGGAGGCTCCGAGGTAGGCTGTGAACAGGGCTGCAGAAAGGAAGAAAGAATAATGATGGGTGGTTGTACTCTTTGTCATGGGAGAGGCTCCTGTGAGTCTCTGGGATGCACACTCTTGCATTCCACCAGCTAGCCCAGCACCCCAATTACAAATACATGCCTAGGGTCACAAGCTCTGGGTTCACACCCTGCCCCATCACTACACAGCTTATTCTAAGTTCCATCTCCTCACCTGTACAATAGAATAATAGGACTTTCTCATAGGCTGGCATTCAACTTGAAAGGAAGTAATGTGTGGCACACAGTACTGAGTAAGTACTCAGGAAGAATGGTGTTATGATATAATTTTGTCATTGTTATGGCTAATACTAAGGGAGAACCTTTCTGTGGCAAATAAACTGCACTGTTTTTATCTAAGCATAATTACACATAAATGAAATTTTTGGATGTTTTAGGAATTAGCCTGGTTTCTATAAAAATCTCACTGAATCTAGGATTCTCATATTGATCGTTTTAATTCATAGGTACAAGAACTAACTTATGGGCTGGGGATATTGTTCAGTGGTTAAAGGCACTTGCTTACAAAACCTGCTGGCCTGGGGTTGTTTCCCCATTACCCAGATGCACAAAGTAGCAGACACATGTGGAGTTCATTTATAGCAGCAAGAGGTCCTGGTATGCCCATACACACACACACACACACACACACACACACACACACACACACACACACTTTCTCCCAAAATAAATAAATAAAAATTTAAAAAGCATTAAGGCATACCGAAAAAAATGAGGTAACAGCTCAAAGAATAGCAGAAACTGAACATACTCTAAGATTCTGCCTCATTTTTTTCAAGTACTGTAAGGTGGACATACAGGTTAATTAATAAACATCCAATTTTTTAATTTACTTTGAGTAAGAATATTATGCAAATTTTGAGTGTGGCTTTCCATGTAAAACAAGAACACAGAGCTTAACTAGCTAATCATCAACTCCTCAGTTTGGGTTGAAGAGAAGACCCAGAGAGACCATGACATCTGTCCCTCAGTTTCCCAGGTCAAACTGAGGAATTGCTTTTCTGCAATGGCCACATAATGGCCACAGAGCCACTGAGGCCACTGTTATCACATCACATCACATCACATCACATCACATCACATCACATCACATCACATCACATCACATCACATCACACCACACCACACCACATACATCCCATCCCATCCCATCCCATCCCATCCCATCCCACCCCATCCCACCCCACCCCACCCCACCCCACCCCACCCCACCCCACCACACCACACCACACCACACCACACCACATCACATCACATCACATCACATCACACCACACCACACCACATACATCCCATCCCATCCCATCCCATCCCATCCCACCCCATCCCACCCCACCCCACCCCACCCCACCCCACCCCACCCCACCCCACCACACCACACCACACCACACCACACCACACCACACCACACCACATCACATCACATCACATCACATCACATCACATCACATCACATCACACCACACAAACCCTGTCAATCATCTTGGGGCTTGGGGAAATGGCAGAAATGGTGGCAGGGAGCTTGTGATCTTCATTCATTTAATAGTAAAGACTTGTCCATTTGTCAATATTTTATCCTTTTTTTTCCTGCTGTTTCTTAAACATTGTGATGAATTGTTTAATATCTGAAGGAGAAGGTTAGTCTTTGGAAGACTTTTGTATTTCTTAAATAATAAGCAAATGAACTCCTTGGGCCCCATTATGTCATCTGGAACTGGAAGAGTTGCTTTAGAGGGCGGCAGGGGATGAATGTCCACCCCAAAGAGCAGCCTTTTGACAAGGGTCCTGGAATAGCACTCTGAACAGAAGGATACCCATGGCTTGATGGGAAGGATTTCCCTCCTTGTGTTCATGGATTTCATTCACTTTCAATATTTAACTCACTCAACCAACATGAATTCCCTGGCCCTTTACCAAGGAGCCATTGCCCCCTACCCTGCTCTCTTGAATACCAGCCCTGTACTTCCTGTGGGCACACTGGATCTTACTTCTTCTTATTTCTTTTAAATGCCCAACATATTTCTAAGACATTCTTCAAGTGCTCTGTTTTGGAGTGATCTCCAGGTATGCGCTGCTTTTATCTCCACAGTAAGAGTGTCAGATTGGTAAACGGCAGGCTGCCCATCCACTAAGACTTGCCGCAGGACCGGAAATGGCTTATGAGGGAGGGGGGACTGCTTCTGCATGCCAGTCAGTGTGCAATTCCTTAACAGCATTAGAAACTCAATTTTAGCTCTTATTAAAGGACAATGCTCCTTCCAACGGACTGCCACTGTAAGTCCTATTGACAAGAGGTGCAAAATGTGTTTATAGCTTGCATGGATAAGATCGCAGGTCAGATTATGGTAAAGAGGCAGGGAAGACAGCTCTGCCAGTTACTGTTAGAGTTTCCTGAGTCCTCTTTCTGATAAAGGCATGTGGAATAAATAAAAGAACAGCTCTGTTATTTATTTACCTTGGCCGACAAAGTTGGCCTTTTGTTTGAAAGCAATAGGTCAATGCGGGCAAGCTGAAACTTGCTGTGGCTTTTTACATGGAAGACTTGCTCTGCCAGAGGGGCCGGAGGACTGTCTTGGCTATTCATGTGCGGGAGTACAAATCTGAAAGGACCCACTGGGGCAAGATCGTCATTCTTACACTCTGTTGGTAGCAGGGGGAACTGATGGGGCCCTTTTGGGAATGAACCTGACATACATGGAAATCAAATCTCTTCGAGCAATCAGTTAGGCTTCCAGGACTCTATGTTACAGAAAAACTTGTATACAATACAGAAAGATATTTGAACTAAAATGGAATCAGAGTTTGAAACACGAAGTCATGTAACTGCTCCTAGCAAGAGGGTGGGTGCTTCCATATTAAATATCTGTCAAGATATTATGGGCAGAACCTCAAACAGGCCACTGGTCCACTGACTGCTCAGCCATACCAGGACAGAGGCCAGCTCAGCCTTGGCTTCCGTGTCCTGCTCAAGCTGCTGGAATCTCCTGGGGAAGAAGCCTGTGGGCATCCAGGGAAAGAAAGAACCAGATGGAATAACCTATCATGAGTGAAACTCAATTAATAAACCAGGAGCAAAGAACACAGGAGACCACGTGGTTAGTGCCATGGGTACAGCCAAGGACTGAGTGGACTGGTCAGCTAAACCAGAAGTGGGAAATATGACAAAGTGAATAGATATGAAAAAAAAAAAAACTCAAGGTAGAAGAATCACCTAAAGAAATAAAATAAATAACTAGAGGGGAAAGAGTAGAAAAATTTAAAATTGGTAATATTCCAGAATTTCAGAAAGATAGGAGGCTCATACTGAAAGGACTTGAATGACTAATATCATAGGAAATGGGCAAAACCCACATCTAGACAGACATCCGAGACCAAATACATCACATATGCAAGGAGAAGATTCTGAGTCCACAGAGACATTGAAATCGCCTTTAATAAGAATTAGATTCTTTTCAAGTGTCTTCATAAGAAGATAATGGGGTAGCCTTTGAAGATAATTTCCAAAGTATTATGCTAGAAAAAAAAAATAAGTCTAGTGTTTCTGTTCCATCTAGCTAAACTAAAATTTAAATAAGAGTAAAATCCAGATGTTCTTGGGGTTGGGGAGATGGCACAGTGGTTAAAAGTGCTGGCTTGCAAAGCCTGCAGGTCTACGTTTCACTCTCTAGTACCCATGTAAGTCCAGATGCACAACCCGGCACAGGTACATGGAGTTCATTTGCAGTGGCAAGAGACTCTGGTGGGCCCCATATGCTGTCTTGCAAATCAATATATAAATAAAAGTATTGAGCTGTGGGGAGCAAGGTGAGGACGCAAAGTATTAAAGATTACTTTCCTGAATAAGGAAGCATAAAAATGCATATCCTGAAATTTAAAATAAAAATGTGATGTAAGATCACTATGGTTTCAGTTAGAGGGTAGGCCATCCCTTTGGAGGTAAAAGCATATTATTCATATTTGGGGATAAGGGAATTGATAAACTTAAGAAATGGAGAGGGAATAATAAGATTCATTCTTAGTAACTTATGCAAAGCCACCAGAAAAATAGTTCCAAACCCTTAAATAGTGCAAACAAGTGCTGACACTCTTTATGTTTTCGGTGATTCATGTTCACACTAACTTGATCCTCACAACACTTCTATAGCTAAGGCAGCTACTATAACCCCCAAGGCTTTTTTTCTTTCAAGGTAGGGTCTCATTCTAGCTCAGGCTGCCCTGGAAATTCACTATGTAGCCTCAGGGTGGCCTTGAACGTGTGGTGATCCTTTTACCTCTGCCTCCCGAGTCCTGGGATTAAAGGCGTGCACCATCACGCTCAGTTCACCCCCAGCTTTTAAGGGTCTTGTATTCTATCAACTGAGCTAGCTGGGCAGTCATAACTCCCATTTGTTTTTGAGGTAGGGTCTTACTCTGGTCCAGGCTGACCTTGGATTCACTATGTAGTCTCAGGGTGGCCTTGAACTCATGATGATCCTCCTACCTCTGCCTCCCGAGTGCTGGGATTAAAGGCGTGAGCCACCATGCCCAATTCCCTTTTTTTTTGAGACATGGTCTCACTATAGTCTCTTGAGATCCTACCTCCAAAACCCAAAAATAAATAAATAAATAAATCCCTGATGGGGTTTACATCCTAATCCCCAGAATCTGTGAAATGATACCTCATATGGCAAAAGAATTTCACCATGGTGATTAAAGTTTTGAGACAGGGAGGTTATCAAGGATCATGTGAACGGACCCAGTGCAAAAAGTTTAAAAGTTATACTCCAGGGACGGAGTGCTTTTCACCGTCTACTTTCTACTGACTGAACGTTTGCACAGCAAGATGATCTTACTACTATAATGAAGAAAATAACGAAGACATTCCCACTTTGGGGAAGGACCTGCGAGCCTTTGGCTCCATGCATCTCAGCAGCCTTCCAAAGCCAAATCCCCATCTTCTGTGACTGAAACAGTCTTGCTTGACCATCAAGCACTCACTCAGGCTGTCCCCATGCAGAGATGTTCCACCTTCCCCACCACACAGGACTTCAGAAAAGCTGCCCTCTCCAGGCAGCACTGCTGGGTCTTGTAACTGTGCTTCGCCCACCTGAGCCTGTGCTGTGGAGCTCTCCGAGTTCTGCTGCCCACCTTGCACAGGCCCCCTCAGGCGCCCTCCTTCACTCCCCTGACCTCTGCATCCCACTCTAACGCTCTCTGTGCTGAGGAACCGCACGGAAACTGAAGCTTCCAACCTCCCGACCCTGCCATCGCCATCTTAGTTATGAGTAGTTAAATACGTGTACTGTAGTTGCAGCTGCTGCCTAAACAGACAAAGTCTACACCCCCAAATAAAGGTTTAAACCCATCTCAGAATAAAGTTGGAACACGAGTCCAGCTGGCCACTGAATGTGGCCATCCCCCTGCCTGCTCTGCCCTGAGCCCAGGGACAAATACGGAGTATAACAAGTTCTGACAGAGCTCTCAGCAGTTGGCTGAGTACCTGCAAAGAAAGTGACACAAGTGACATCTAAATGGCAACACACAGTAACCTGAGTTCTGCTGGCCTCACTGCAGCATAAATCAAAACTAAGTGCTGGAGGGGGGCTGGAGAGATGGCTTAGGGGTTAAGGTGCTTGCCTGTGAAGTCTTAAGAACCCAGGTTTGATTCTCCAGGACCCACGTAAGACAGATGTACAAGATGGCACATGCATCTGGAGTTTGGTTTCAGTGGCTAGAGGTTCTAATGTGCCTATTTTCTATCTACCTCTTTCTCTTTCCCTCTCAAATAAATAACATGCACACACACACACACACGTATATAGGCCTTCCACACCCTTTGTCCCATCTTACCTCCTGCCAGCATAGAGATGGCACTCTAAGTTCTGCCTGACACACGGTCCACCACTTTGACAACTGGCTACAAAGCTGGGATTGAATAATTTGGCAATAACTTCACACACATATTTCCATCAGATAAGGAATAATTTCTCTACATTTTACTGTCCCCTTGCTTTGGCCCTTGGGACTGCTACTTCCTCAACTCTATAACATTATTTTTCTTAAAAAACACTTTTTTTTTTTTTTTTTTTGAGGTAGGGTCTCACTCTGGCCCAGGCTGACCTGGTATTCACCGTGTAGTTTCAGACTGGCCTCGAACTCACAGTGCTTCTCCTACCTTGACCTCCCTCAAAGGCGTACACCACTACACCTGGCTAGAACATTATCTTAAATGCTTTCACATGCCTGGAACTGGAGATGCCAGAGCCTGGGTGGATTGGCTACTCTTCATAATCAGCGTGGGGCATCCATCAGCTTTTCTCTTCCAAATCTCCTGAGGTCCCTTTGACTTTCAAGGGCTGTAGTGAGAGGCTAATGCTACCTTAGGGAAGTTGCATTCGCCCAGCGTAGCCAAAGTAGCTGTGGAGGGTTGCTGGCAAATACGGCTTCTAGTTTTGAGTTACACCAGCTGAGAGAGTGCCTCCGTTAACCTCCACAACAGTAAAGCAATGAGGATAGACTGGAGGTCACCAGGATCTGCCCTAGCTCTGCAGGTAGGGTCTGGCTGGACTATGAAGGATGGAAAGTATTAACAAATCTGCTTTCAACATGTGGCTCCTAGGCTAGACAACAGCAGCCCATGCAAATTCCTCCCTGCACCTTAAACACTGAATCAGAAACTAAGCATATGACCCAGCAACCTTTGTTTCCACAAGTATTTCAGTTTTCAAGTTTGAGAACAGCAGGATTAATGTCGTTCTCAAAAGGCCACGTGAAACCCTACCCAGTTCATCAAACAACATGGCTCAGTATTTAACTCAAGCTATTTCCTTTTAGCTTTTTGGGTCCCAAAAAAGCATGAATCTTCTTCTCTTTTTCAGATGGGAACTGGACTTGAGGATGTTGGGCTCTGAAAGGCCCAGGCGTGAGGCCTAGTGGGAGGGACTTCCTGAGCCTAGCTAAAGGCTGGCGACTTGTCTCTGGCCACCTATGACTCAGCAAGACACCTAATGGCTTCTGGCCTGCTACTTCTGTGTGGTAATTGTAATTACCATTTCAATAGTTAAAGTTTACTATTGGCCCTTACCTCTTCCCTCACCCCCAAGTCCCCGCCTTCGTCCCCAACATGATACAGGCAACTGCTCAGAGTAATAAAGCGAGTTGTTTCTGCGAGTTCCTGCATCGAAAAGACTCCTGACTCAGTGTGGCTTTTCTCAGGTGGCCAGGAGAGGTCTGGGTCGTCTGACGCTCATCATCCTTCTCAACCCCTAGGGAGGAACCAGCAGGCCTGGTCCTTCCCTTGGCACTACCTCCCTGACCGGGAAGGAGCCCCGCAGAGGAGATAAGCATCCCAGCACACTCCACCCCAGCCCTAGGTGAAACCACAGAGGAATTGGGAAAATGAGCAAGAATGCTGCTCTCTCAGTTAAGCTGATATCAGCACAGGGGTGATGGAGAAAGATGCTGAGGACACCCAACACCTGCCAAGCCAGGCATCTAGGTGCTTCTGAGTGCCCACCACTGAAGTAGACTTAAAATGCTCCCAGCATGGCTCAGGGAATTTTGCAAAAGAGGGGGGCAGAAAGATTGTTAGAGACACATGTTGGGACATTTTGCACAGAGACATTGCCTCTCCCTCATAACTGACTGCTGCCAACATAATGCCTGACCCACAGTCCCCATGGGGTTGACCTGCATCCCCAACAAGGAAGGCCTCTTCAGAAAAAAGAGGCAGGGAGGAGGGAAAGGATGGTACCAACACGTGATGTTTACATACAAAATATGTCCATATCTAATAATAATAAAAAGAAATTTAAGAAAAGCCTGAGTAACATAGGACAAATCATATGTCTATTCCCCCAAACATACATAGTATAGAATGGTTACCAGGACAAGACAGGCTTCCATCTTCATAACCAGTGAGGTAAGAAAAGATGATTCTAATGCTCTCACAGAAAGGACGTGATTCGCCCTGTTCACACAGTTAACTAGCAAGTAGACTCACATTAGAATTCCAGCTCTAATTTCTCAACAACTCTATTTTTTGAAAATATTTAATTTATTTATTACTTGAGAAAGAGACAGAGAGAGAGAGAGAGAGAGAGAGAGAGAAAGAGAGAGGCAGATAGAGAGAGAATGGGTGTGTCAGGGCCTCCAGACACTGCAAATGAACTCCAGATGCATGTGCCACTTTCTGCATCTGGCTTTATGTGGGTACTGGGGAATTGAACCTGGGTCCTTTGGCTTTGCTAGCAAGCGCCTTAATCTCTAAGTCATAAGTCATTTCTCCAGCCCTCAATAGGTCCATTTTATTTATTTTATTTTTCTTTTGATTTTTTTTGAGGTAGGGTCTCGCTCTAGCCCAGGCTGACCTGGAACTCACTGTGTAGCGTCAGGCTGGCCTTGAACTCACAGCCATCCTTCTACTCTGCCTCCTGAGTTCTGGGATTAAAGGCATGTGCCACCACACCTGGCTTTATTATTTTTTTAACTGCTTGTCCTTGATTTTGACCCCATCCTCATGAGCAATCTTCTCTCGACCCCCATGTATGGGGTACTTACCACAGGCCAGAGCCAAGAGGTGGGCCTGCCAGGTGAGCGCTACAAACATTCCTCCAATAGCAATGCAGGCCAGAGAACTGTTGAAACCCCAGAGTCCTACGTAGATGTCCTTAAATGGAGCTGCAAGACTGAGTCCTGTTAGATAAGACAGGAGCGGTCAGAGCTTTGGACAAAGGGCAGGATGGTCTGGAAGAAGTTGTGAAGTGAGGGGAAATGTCTCGAGAATGCTCCTCGGTCAGAGAAACCTTAGGACAGGGCCGAAGGCCACAAGATGCCCGCGATCAGGCATGGCACAGAGCAGGTGCTCATACCTGGGGATGAGTCTTGTGCTTACCCGCTGCTACTCCCAGCAACGATCCAATGGCCGCGTGCAGGCACATGAGCGGGGAAGAAAGCAGGATGGCACACAGGAAAATGCCCCCTGTCCATGGGTTATCACAGCCGTATATCTGACCGACCCCCACTGGTAAGGACTTCAGTAGCTGCAAAGGAAAGTATAGTAAGGTGGCCACTCAACCAACAGGACAGAGACCCACGGGACACCTGCAAACCTACACAGTGCAATTCTAGGCGTAGCAAACTTTATTGTCCAAAATCAGCGACGCTATTATTTTTGTTGGACGTGTGTGCACGCACAGGGTACGTGAAATGTGTGGTACATACATGCCTCATGTGCACGTGTGCAGAGCCCTGAGAAGACTATCTAATGTCCTTCTCTTATTACCCATCTGCAGATTTCTTTCCTTCAGATGGGGTCTGTTTCTCATCGCAGAGCTGCTGTTGTCAACGAGGCCCAGCAGCCCTCTGGCTTTCTCCCTTGTCCCTCCCACAAACTGAGGTTACAGACGTGTGGTCATGCCCAGCTTTTTACATGGATTCTGCAGGGGGTCCAACTCAGCAGTGTCTGGTCTGAGAGGCCTGCATGCTTAAGTGGCAAGTGATCTTAACTGCTGAGTCACCTCTCCATCCCAACAAGTTAAAAAGAAAAAAGAAAAAAAAATATATATATATATTTGAGAGAGAGAGAGAGAGAGAGAGAGAGAGAGATACAATGGGCATGATAGGGCCTCTAGTCAATACAAACCAACTCCAGATGCATGCGTGTGCATTTGGCTCACATGGGTTCTGGGGAATTAAACCTTGGTCTTTAGGCTTCACGGGCAAGTACCTTAACTGCTAAGCCATCTCTCCAGCTTCCAACAAGTTTTTTTAAAAACAATATATTTTTAAAATTTTATTTATTTATTTATTTATTTATTTGAGAGTGACAGACAGAGAGAGAAAGAGGCAGAGAGAGAGAGAATGGGCACGCCAGGGCCTCTAGCCACTGCAAACGAACTCCAGATGCTTGTGCCTCCTTGTGCATCTGGCTAACGTGGGTCCTGGAGAATTGAGCCTCAACCTGGGGTCCTTATGCTTCACAGGCAAGCGCTTAACCGCTAAGCCATATCTCCAGCCCTAAAACAATATTTTTATTCATTTGCAAGCAGAGATAGAGAGAAGAGAGACAGAGAGAATGGGCACATCAGGACCTCCAGCTGCTGCAAATGAACTCCAGATGCATGCACCACTTTGTGCATGTGGGTTTACATGGGTACTGGGGAATCAAACTGAGGTCATTAGTGCCTTAACCAGTGAATCATCTCTTCAGCCCTACTTTTTTTTTTTTTTTTTTTTAAGTACAGAGAATTAATACAGAACTCTCAGCTGTCTTCCAGCATTATTCCTGGAGGTACACCAGCCCACGTGCATGCTGAGCAAGGTATGAATAACCAGATCTCCTGTATTCACTGGCTCGGCCACTGGAAGCTCTTACTGTGGGATCACTGCTCATGGCTATGAAGGCCTGCTGTGCCTTCCCCTGAGGACAACAGCTGGGATCTCAGACTGCTGTTCCCCAGTGCTGATCATTAACCAGTGCTTCTCCTATTATAGAAACACGACCAGTGGGAGGTGAGGAGACATGTAATGGGAGTGCCTACGATGACAAGCTAATATGTACTAACAGTCTGCCCCTGAAATTGTTTAAGTGTATGAAATTGTCAAATGAAAATGAAGATGAATAAGAAAGTACTATGACTAGTATATAATACTAGGACCATTAACCCTAAGCTGGATTATTTTATCCATAACTTAGAAGCAATTATAGACCACGTCATGAATAAGGGCCATATCTGCATTTCTACTATTAAGTGGAACTTGTATTAATGTGACTGAAATATCACCAGCCTATTCCAGTTATCAACATCTGCTGATTGGATTCAAAATACAAAAATACATTGCCAATGTCACAATTCTACTTTCTGGCTGTCATAACTGAGCTGCCCAGTACAGTAGGTATTAGTCACCCATGGCTACTGCACATCTGAAATGTGGCTAGTAAAGTTTTAGGTGAATTTACATTTACGTCTAAATAACTACACGAGGCCAATGACTACCTCATGTGATAATGCAGTCCGAGACTGACTTATCATCCAATGTTACTTTCATGAGTAGTTGCTTTTCCTTCTGAGCTTGTTCCGCGTGCTGCCATTAACTTTCTTCACTGAATCTAAAGCAAAGCCTGTGGGAGCTCCCCATGCCCCAAACCCTTTGTTTGAGTCACTCAGCAGAGAGAACACAAACGGTGCTCCTAACCTGACAATGGACAAGCCAGTCTTTGCACCTTAAGAAAGGGTACAGTTTCTCTGGCTGTCTTCTGATTTCAAGTATCCTCTTGTTCTCAGTGATCAAGAAGCCTGAAGCAAGGAGCTGAGGATATAATTCAGTGGAAGAACATCTGCCTGGCATGCCCAAGGCCCTAGGTTCAATCCCCAGTCCAAGTACCTGGGTTTAGTTGCCACATCAGAAACCTTAAGCAGGTTTACTATATGGACACCAGTAGGAGCCACTGGGATTTGGTTTTGAAGACGCAGGCTTTTGACAGCGTGTGCTACCTCTGTGCCCACCAGTGGTAAGCATCCTGGAATGCAGTGGTTCTCAAGCTCTGGGCCACAGCACGACTTGGGAGAGCTTTTGTGACGACAGGTTCAGGTATTATGATTTAGAGGGTCTAAGATAGAGCCTGGCTCTGAATTTAAACTCCTCAGGTTCTTGTACGTACCAAATCTGGAGAACCCCAAACTACTGAACGTATTCTAGAACAGAGGCTTGGTCATAAGCCCATCAAGTAAGCATCCGGGTCTTCTGAGTGGAAGAAGTGGGTTATGAGAGCGCCCAGGGCTGACCCCCATCACAGCCAGCCAAACAAGAGCTGAGGTCTGAAGCGTCTGATTGCCCGTGAACTAGGAACTAGGACAGATTATCAGGGGGAAAAGGAGAAGGCCGTAACTTTGTTGTGTTTTGTTTTTCAGTGCTGGGGATAAAACCCAGGACCCTGCACATGCCAGGCAAGCACACTTCCAGCAAGTCACAGTGCAACTGAAGAATTAACTTTGAACAAGTAGTCACTAAAAAAAAAAAAAAATCCCTTAGATTGGAAAGCTCTGGAGTAGAACAAATGTTTCAATGACAAGAGGGTGGTGGGAAGGCCACTGAAAGGGGAAATATCTGGAAGCTCCTGAGGGCCAAGGCAGTCAGGAGGTGGGTATGTGAAAGATGGTGAATCTTACCTCCAGGGCGTTGAGGTCAGGCCAGGTGATATTTGGAACGGAGGTCACTGGTGTGAACAGTTTACTTGGGAAGAAGTTATTGTAATGTCCAGTGGCTGAAAGGTACATGGACAAGGCCATGTTGAAAGGGAGAGTGAAGACGGGGAGGTCCCACTTGCCCAGCACGGAGCTCAACGCACTTGAGAAAATCGGGCTATAAAGGAACAGAGCAGAAGAGTGAGCATTAGTGACAAGGAGCCGGTTGAGCAACTGGATCTCTCTGTTGCTGGGGTGTGTGGGTGGCTGGGGGAGGGGGTCTGCTTCATGTGCTAACGAAGCATTACCTTGGCAAACCTTCCTCAGAGAGAGAAACCTGGAGTCAATCTGGTCACCGAGACAAGAATTCCAGAATACAGTTTAAAAAAATCAACTCTCGGGCTGGAGAGATGGCTTAGCGGTTAAGCGCTTGCCTGTGAAGCCTAAGGACCCCGGTTCGAGGCTCGGTTCCCCAGGTCCCACGTTAGCCAGATGCACAAGGGGGTGCACGCGTCTGGAGTTCGTTTGCAGAGGCTGGAGGCCCTGGCGCGCCCATTCTCTCTCTCTCCCTCTATCTGTCTTTCTCTCTGTGTCTGTCACTCTCAAATAAATAAATTAAAAAAATTAAAAAGAAATCAACTCTCACCTTACTTGATGTTTGAAAATAGAAGCCCTGGGGTTTCTTAGAGCTATACTCAAGGTTTTAAACACATGTTTGAATTATTTGAAAAAGTAAAACATTGCGGCCTACATAGTTAGTGCCCCATGTTCTATTCCTTGATCATGTGGCCCTTCCTCCCCACCAGAGGAAATCACAATCCTGAATTTGGTCTGTGTCACTCCACATGCCTCCTGTATACATACCTATTTTGGAGAAGAGAAGCAGCTAGTGAAAGAAGGACATGGGTTGTCTAGGTTGGAAGAGATGGATCTTTCAGCCAGAGGGCAGAGTTTATATCGTCGAACTCTTGGTGAACTTGTAACTTTAAGCATACCACATTCCACCTTTCCTGGTCTGTAAATATAGGGTTGATTTACAGGGTACCTAGGCCTCTTGTTGACCCAGTGATGCATCATTTTAAGAAAAGGGCCTATTTCCTGGGCTGTGGAAGTGTGGGGCATCCTCTGGCCATGGCTCCTGCCCTGGAGAGGTCTTCAGAGCGGGTCCCAAGCTGCCTCCTGGGGAAGCTGGCGCTGCTGGCAGGACCTCTACATCTGTGAGAGAAGCTGGGGAGGGGACCCTCCGCAGACACTGTCCACAGCTGAGCAAGTGAGCCCTCCCTGCCTCTATTGTATTTGTGCGTGCATTAGCATTTTATATCTTAAGTATGAAGTAAATGAAAATGTTTGCTTCTAGAAAAAGGGCTTAATGATGTCAATGCAGATACTAATTTGAATGATTCGGGTTTTATGGGAAAAAAAAAAAAAACGGACTGATTTTAGCGGGGACGTGGGGGCTGAGGATGTGGCTCATTGGTAGCTCGCTTGCCTAGTAAGCTCAGATCTTGCATTTGATCTCCAGCATTGCAAGGACAAAACCTCATCAAACTAAACCAGACCAAACCAAATGATACTTGTTTGAAGGAGACCTGAGAAGGTGGGTCAGGAGAGTTCAGGTGGGCACCGTAGTTCTCCGAGTGAGCTTACTGGAAATGCAGCTTCTCAGGCCCCAGCCCGACAGCCTGAACAGACACTCTGGGGAAGGGAAGCGGGGAAGGAGTCTTCCGTGTTCTCGTAAGTCCTGAAGTGAGGCTCACTGTGCCCAAGTGTGGGAACCACTGATGTGGGAATGGGTGACAACTTTGGCTATAGTTCAGAAGCACCAGGGGAGATTTAAAAATCTTAGTGTTTAGGCAACAGCCAAGAGCAATATGAGAAATATGATGTGTGTGTGTGAGGTGTGTGCACTGAGTGTGCAGTCCAGGCTAGTGTGAGTGCATATGTGCTGAGTGTGAGTGGGTGTGAGGTGTGCAGTGCAGACTGGGTGTGAGTGAGGGTGAGGTGTGTCTGCTGAATGCAGTGTAGACTGGGTGTGAGTGTGAGGTGTGTGTGAGAGGTGTGTAGTGGAGGCTGCGTGTGAGTGAGTGTGAGGTGTGTGTGCTGAGTGTGCAGGGGAGCCTGGGTGTGCGTGAGTGTGAGTGGTTTGAGGTGTGTGTGCTGAGTGTGCAGGGGAGCCTGGGTGTGAGGGTGTGGGGTGTGAGGTGTGTGTGCTGAGTGTGCAGTTGAGGCTGGATGTAAGTGTGTTTGTGGTGAGCGTGCTGACTAGCGCCTCCAGACACAGGTGGTCTTGACCTAATGCCGACTACTTGTTGTAAGGAAATCTGTACCTTTTTAAGCACATGTTTTTGGTTTTAGCACATATAACCCAATTCCAATGTTCAATATTTATTTTTTTATTTTGGTAAAAAATATATAAAATGTAAAATTTTATCTTTTTTTTCAGAACAGTGTCTCCAGATAGATTGGCCTGGATCTCACAATGCTGGCATTGAACTCACAACAATCCTCCTGTGTCAGCCTGTCAAGGGCTGGGATTATAGGTGGGTACTTTTTTTGTTTGTTGTTCTTTTCCAAGGTAGGGTCTCGCTCAAGCCCAGGCTGAGCTGGAACTCACTTTCAGAGTGCAGTTCCGCCCTTCCCCGGCCAGCACTGTCAGTGTCCGCTGACTTGCCCTTGGCCTTGGTCTAACCCATGGCCACACCACTGCCACCCACAGCCTCAACCCCCTGCTGCAGGCTCAAGCCCAGCCCGGGTTCCCCTGCTGCATCTCCAGGCACAGTCCCCGTGTCAACACCCTAGAGAGTGGGATGCTCTAATCCAAAACCAACTTGCTGCAGCCGGTAACAGCCTACATGCCACTGAGCTGGCATTGGACAGAGAAGGAGTCCCTGGGGTTTCAGTACCAAGTGGTCCAGCAATGGAGCAGTGGCGGCTTCTGCTTGGTTTACCCGGCATCTGCCTCTCCTACAACTTGCCAGCAGCCATCAAACAATCTGAAGAAGGATTGATTTTTGTCTGGGGAAAGCTGCCCAATGGCTCCTGAGTGCCCATGGAAGTGGTCCTGCTGCATGACTCAGCGCATTTGGGATGTTTGGGTGTCATTAGACTCCTGGACTGGTTTGAGAGGTCCAAAAGTCAGACAGCCCTAACCTGGTACAAAACTTCTCGACTTAATCACCAAACGAGAGCCCCTAAAAGAGGGCTTGATCCCCCCAGCTTCTTCTGCCAGGAGATGTGGAGGCCTGCGGCCCATTCACACTGAAGGGGCTCCACTTCGGGAACATGGATCTCAGTGGCTGTGAATGCAAGCTCCTTGACTTGGGGTCTGGGCGCTGGTCAAGAACACATTCTACATGGACCTCTGCGGGACTCAAGGGTACAGTCCTCCAGAGGGGATGAACTACCAACTCTACCAAGGCAGACCAGCAGCTGTTTAATCTGCTGGATTATATGGTGACCAGAGGTACTCATTTTGAGCATGATGAGATCACTGAGGGCCAGGGTCTTGGGGCAGAGGGTCTTTTCAGGCTGTCAGCATCTCATTAAATGGTGTGTGACCTTGGGACCATCAGATGGGCCATCCTTCAAAGAAATCTGGAACCATCCGCACATACAAGCTGCCCTTTCTGCTGCAGGAAACCTCTGAGATTCATTTCCGCAGCCTCTCTCCTGCCCCCAGAGGGTCTTTTTTCCCCATCACATACTCCAAGGAGGGAAACTTTCTGTCTCCGTCTTCCAGATTACCAGAGACACTTCTGCCAAGCAGAACTGTGCTTGGCAGGGGTACCACATGACACCTCATTCCAGTCTTGATGTGCCAGGACACAGCCATCCCATACAGGGGAGGACACCCATGCAAGGTGTCCTAGCCTCAGCCCCTCTCTCAGACACTCTGTCCTTCTCAGGGTGTCCCATGTTTCTGGTCTCTGGCAAACACCACAGAGGGGCTGGGGTGAGTCAGCACCCTTGCATGAACTGTTCCTCATCAGGAGTTCTGCCAAATACTGATGGAAACAGGCTGGGATGGGGTAAGACCAACACCAGTTTTCAAGCTCAGGTCACTTCTGACTCTTCCGAGTGCCTTCAGTGCAGGCTCCGGCTGTGCTGGGCAAAACACTTGAACTTGTCCCTTTTGCCTGCTGCTTTTCCAAAAATCTGCCCAGGGTCAGTTCCCTGTTTTTCTCATCTTCTCCCAATCCAAGTGCACCCCGCCCCCCTCCAAGGAGTCTTGGAGGAGGCTGAAGGGCCAAATGCAGAGTCACCTTCCCTTTTTGTGCCTCCTGTATTAAAACCCCTGGCACACTGGACTTCCATTTTTGGTTTCCACTTAAAAGTTCAAAGCCCCAAACCCCTCGCACACAATGCACCAAGATGCCAATCAGCAGAAACCCTGTTAATATGTATACAGTCAGCACAGTGATATTCAAAAGGACTGGAGTTGATCTAATTTTTTAAAATTACCTTTGAGTTATTTTACTTGTTGCTTTTTTCTTTCTCTTTCTCTCTAAAGATGTGCGTTCTAGCCTGGAGGCCAATCAATGGCCTGTATTTACTTATTTGGATCATTTCTTGCTGCAAGCTTCCACTGGCAGTTGCTGTAGATAATTTGTTTTTTTTTTTTTTTTATTTCTCCTCTGACTTGGGGACCTTTTGGGGAAGGCTGTGATGCTTGATCTGTTAGTGGGGTGACAGGTCTCAGGCATGACACCTGCCATGGCTTCTGTAGGGTCCTTTGCCTATTTAACTGGTGTGGTGGTTTGATTCAGGTGTCCCCCATAAACTTAGGTGTTCTGAATACTAGGTTCCCAGCTGATGGATATTTGGGAATTAACGCCTCCTGGAGGGAGTGTATTGTTGGGGGCGGGCTTATGGGCTTTATAGCCAGTTTCCCCATGCCAGTGTTTGGCACACCCTCCTGTTGCTGTATCCCACCTTATGTTGGCCAGGGGGTGATGTCCACCCTCTGCTCATGCCATCGTTTTCTCCTGCCATCGTGGAGCTTCCCCTCGAGCCTGTAAGCCAAAATAAATCTCTTTTTCCCAGAAGCTGCTCTTGGTTGGGTGATTTCTAACAGCAATGCGAACCGGACTGCAACAACTGGTGTGGGTTCTGTGGTGGGGGAGGGGCACCACTGACGTGTGTACCTGGCTAGATATATGAAAAGCCGTTCGGGGCAGTGTCCCTTCCGAATCCCCTCCGGGGCTGTGTTTGGGCAGCATGTAGCTTGCTGGTTTCATCTCAGTGAAATACTGTTACTGGGAATAAAAGGAGTTATATATTTTTTATACATAGGACTTTTTTGGATAAAATCTTTTTCCTTAAAAACAAAAAAGAGGGCTGGAGAGAAGGCTTAGCGGTTCAGCGCTTGCCTGTGAAGCCTAAGGACCCCGGTTCGAGGCTCAGTTCCCCAGGTCCCACGTTAGCCAGATGCACAAGGGGGCACACACATCTGGAGTTCGTTTGCAGAGGCTGGAAGCCCTGGTGCGCCCATTCTCTCTCTCTCCCTCTATCTGTCTTTCTGTGTCTGTCGCTCTCAAATAAATAAATAAAAAATTTTTTAAAAAACAAAAAAGAGTATAATAATGACACAAAATACATTAATAATGTTGAACAACTGTCACCCATTCATCTTATCAGACTGAAACTTGTACTCATGAAACACCAGCTCCTTATTCCTTCTTCCCACCATAGGCATTTTGAAAAACAAGTATACTTACCAAGTCATGGACATAGCAGACACAGGGAACAGCAGCCACCAGAAATAGTCCCCCTTGTCTGAGAAGACAGCCATGAGTATTCCCACCAGAGTGGCATTGTAGCCATGGAGTCCAGCTGCAATTGCTGACCTGCAGGCAAGAGGGACAGAATGGACATTACCTGGGTGGGTATGGGTTAGACTTGTACATAAGTGTTGCCTGTAACTTTTAGATCAGTGCACTATTAGGAAACACGATTATACTTGGGCATGCGTTTCAAACATTTTTACTTGCTAATTGTTTATCTGCACATGTGCATGTGAGCCTCTTGCTGCTACAAGTAAGTACCAGATGCTTGCACCACTTATGCTTAGGTGGGTGGCTTGGGAATTGAACCTGCTTGGCAGACTCTGCAAGCACCTTTATTCAATTTATTTATTTGCAAGGAAAGAGAGATGGGGAAGGGTGAGGGAGAGAGAAAAGGAGAATGAGAGTACCAGGCCCTCTTGCTGACACAAATGAACTCCACTTTGTGCATCTGGCTTTAATGTGGGCACTAGGGAATCAAATCCAGGGCATTAGGCTTTGCAAGCAAATGCCTTATCTGTTGAGCCATCTTTCCAGCCCAAATTCTTTTTTTTTTACCCCCAGGTAGGGACTCACTCTAGCCCAGGCTAACCTGGAACTTACTCTGTAGACCCAGGCTGGCCTTGAACTCACAGTGATCCTCCTATCTTTTCCTCTTTAGTTCTGGGATTAAAGCCACCACACCTGGCTCTGCAAGCACCTTTAACCGCTGAGTCATCTTCCCAGCCCCAGACATGTGGTATAAAGCCTTGAGGCACCATACACATCCATCTGAAACATGACATCAAGTACATGTAGGGCACAACTACAGATGCGTATATAGAACACTCCCTCCACAACGGTGTCGTGGCCAAGGCGGGGGTAGAAAAGCTGATGTCTGCTCTGCTTCCTTTTTCCTTTCCTGAGGGAAATACTTTTTGTTCATTTTAAATCATTAAAGGACTCTGACTTGAATAGATCTTTTAGCATTTGAAACAGTCTCTTAAGTCCGAGTCCTTGGTGAGGGATGCAGATGTCCTTCCATGGTGTCTTTAGAAACAGCGATCTTTCAACCTAGCGTGTATCTCATGTTCCTGCAATTCTATTTTGTTGTCTCTAAGTAAACATTTCCAATTTATTGCAAGGAAAAATGGTTCTCTGACTTAGCAAGGTCTCCCACTAAATTATGTGCTTGGTTAGGCACCTCTTGTTTAAAGCATTTCTTATTTACTTTGTGTCTGTGTGTATGTGCATGTCCATCTGTGTGTGGGTGTGTGTGAGGAGGTCAGAGGTCTGCATGAAACAGGGTTTCACTTGTTTTGCCACTGGGAATGCCAACTTAGCTGGCCTGTGAGCTTTCCCAAACCTGGTTCTGCCTCACATTGGTATAAGTGCATTGGGATTACAGATGTGCACCCCACTTTGCCAGGCTTGCAAGCAAATGCCTTTAACGTTGGAACCATCTTCCTAGCCAAAGCAGCTCTTTTTGAAACTCCTCTGTGCTTGGGATTTAATCTTATATCTAAAGATTGTCCTGTGTATCAGCTTTTTCCTCAGGCCTCAGTCCCTATTTCATAACTGAGACCTAGATGCCCTAAGTGAGAAATAGGAGTAGATCTGTAGAATAAACTCCTAAGCTGAAAAACTTTGCAAGCCTAGGCTCTGATAGTGGGCAATGTCTGGCAGCATGAGAGAGTATTTCCTAAGTCTGGCTCTCAAGGGCAATGGCGGCAGGGGCCTAGGGAGGGGGTGAAGATGGTGAAGTGAGCCAGTGAGGTCAAATGCAGGGCCAGAAAGGAAGAGCTTTCATCAGTGAGACACAGGGCTAGCAGGCACTGGCATACGTTTAAGTGTACCAGGAAACACCAGTGTAACAGATAAAATGATGTCACATACAGTCATTGGAGAGAGTTCCTTAGAGGTGGGAATGCTTGTTCTAAAGTCCTTTGTCCTATAATCTGTGGGAGGAGATGCAATTTCTATTGCTGTAACCCTCCAAATTGGAATCATACATGATGACAATGGAGAGCCATGCCAGGGCTTGACCTCACAGCAACTAGCTTGATCAGCAAGTAATGAAATGCCATACTGGTAACTCCAGTGGGTGGGTGGGGGGGGACCATGCAGTCATGTAATTGCAATTGTTGTTTTGAGTTAGGATCTCACTCTAGCCCAGGCTGACCCCAAACTCATTCTGCAGCCCCAGGCTGGCCTCAACTCATAGTGATCCTCCTACCTCCTCTTCCTGAGTGCTGAGATTAAAGATGTGCACCATCACACCTGGTTGGAATTGTCATTTTTAATGTTTTTTTTTATGACCAAGAAAAGAATATTTGAAGAATAACACAAGTAACTATGTAAACAATGACTTGGTGTCTAAATGAAACCTCCCAAAGGAAATGAGGGTTGGTCATGTTCTCTCTCTCTCTCTCTCTCCTACACCCTTTCTCTCTCTTACTCTTCCTTTTTCCTTTTGCAATACTGGGGATCATACCTAAGGTTCTGTGCATATGAAGCAAGTGCTCCACCACTAAGCTACAGGCCTAGCGCTTGGTCATGTTGCATGGGAGCAAAACAATGGACTATTCTGTCTGACACAATCCTGGAGTTTGTGGTTATTCATGTGTCCAGGAGCTGAGCTGACTTGTGCATTGCCTATGAAACTAGACATCTATGTTAGACTCACAATACAAACTAGACCGAAAGAGGATTGTTAAGCAACTGACATTTTTCATGAATTTGTAAAGTGTTTTGGTCTGGAGCACTAATAAGGATTTTTATGATTAAAGGCAATCTCTTTCGGATTTCTCCTGGTGATGACGGCATGTAGCTGAGTTCTGCTTACTACGTACAGCTACGAGGATCTGCTGTTACTCATCCTGAGCCCTTATTTAGATTCCAAGGATGAGTGTGATTCGCTAGCCTCTGACTAAAGGCAAATAAAAAGAGCTCTATGGAATAAAGGTTGTTTCTCTTGGGAAGGTGTGGTTTTGACGTGGCTTCCTATAGCAACTGACCAGCAAGAACAGGGCAAGATGACATGACAGGGTATGCCCACCTGTCCTGGCTGAGCAAGAGAGCTGTCAGAGTAGAGACCACTGTTGCCACACAGCCATTGAGAGCCCACCAGGGATTCTGGACCAGAAGTCCCACCACAATCAGGATTCCACTGAGGGGGTTGCTGACGAACACCACTTGGGATATGCCTCGAAGAATCCAGTCGATGAACTGCAGCACCACAGGTTTGTCTGGAAGAGACAAGATCAGCAGACTAAGGAAGCGGCAGACAAGACAACTCCGAGACTCCCCCTGAACAGAACCTCCAGAATCCCCCGATGCTTGCCGCTGAAGCCTGTGTCCCTTTAGTGCTGACTTACACTCAAAAAGCAGCTAATGCACTTAGATACATATGCAGACTGTCAAGCCACACCAGTGAATTACAAACAGGAAAAAATTTCTTTTTTTAAAAAATTTATTTATTTATTTATTTATTTGAGAGCGACAGACACAGAGAGAAAGACAGATAGAGGGAGAGAGAGAATGGGCGCGCCAGGGTTTCCAGCCTCTGCAAACGAACTCCAGACGCGTGCGCCCCCTTGTGCATCTGGCTAACGTGGGACCTGGGGAACCGAGCCTCGAACCGGAGTCCTTAGGCTTCACAGGCAAGGGCTTAACCGCTAAGCCATCTCTCCAGCCCAGGAAAAAGTTTCTTTACAAACTACTGAGATTGTAGGATGAAGGCATGCCCTTTCTCTTAATATGAATAGGGTCCCAGCTTTACCTACTATGTTCATGAAAAAAAAAAAAAAGTGAAGAAGTTTGCAAGTTATAAGATTAAAAAGCAGAAGGAATGGACAGGGAATATAACTAAAGTATAACGTAAGTAGAAGTCCAGCAAACCAGCTCCCCCAAGCTACTTCTCCCATCTCACCAAGGAATGGATGCACTTACCTTTTAACCAGCCTGCAAATTCTTTCATGTCACCAGTGACATAGCCAAGCACTCTGGGGCCACACCTTCTTCCCCGACTCGAAGGAAGCTGGTTCTCACCCCGGTCTAGTTTTACCATCCTGGGGCTGTCCTCCATGGCCATCTCTTCCTCCGGCTCTTTGAGAGGCAAGAACAGGGTTTATGAGTATTCCCAGGGAGAACCCTGCAGGCCCACCAGTTTAGGGGCCATTACCTAGCAAATTCCTGCAATGAAATATTCCTTTTTGAAGGGAGGAGGGAAGCTCAGTAGACTCAGAAGGTCAAATCTAGGAGAGCTGAAACCTAAAAGGGCACAAGACCACTCCCCAAGGTTATAGGAGCAGTAAACAAGCGAGACGCAGTAAACAAGGGTTGAGGGGCAGGCTGATCAGTGTTGCTTAGCAATTTTCTCTGAACTGAAACATTCCCTCTGGAGGGAAGGAGAAATGCTGAGGAGGCGGCAGAGGCCAACCAATTTGCAAAAATAAGTGGGCTGGGGTTGGAGAAATAGCTTAGCGGCTAAGCGCTTGCCTGTGAAGCCTAAGGACCCAGGTTCGAGGCTCCATTCCCCAGTACCCACGTAAGCCAGATGCACAAGGTGGTGCATGCATCTGGAGTTTGTTTGCAGTGGCTGGAGGCCCTGGTGCGCCGTTTCTCTCTCTCTGTCTCTCTCTGCCTCTTTCTGTCTCTGTCTGTCTCTCTCAAATAAATAAAGAAAAATAAACACAAAATTAAAAAAAAAAAGTGGGCTGGAGAGATGGCTTAGTGGTTAAGGTACTTGACTCTGTAGCCTAAGGGCTCAGGTTTGATTCTCCAGTACCTACATAACCCAGATTCACAAGGTAGCACATGTTTGGAGTTCATTTGCAGAGGCTAGAGGCCCTGGCATGCCCATTCTCTCTCTCTCTCTCAAAATGTAAAAAAATAAAAAGTTCTTTGGGCTGGAGAGATGGCTTAGCGGTTTAGACACTTGCCTCCAAAGCTTTAAGGACCCAGGTGCGATTCTCCAGTGCCCACATAAGCCAGATGCACAAGAGGGCACATGCATCTGGAGTTCATTTGCAGAGTAGTGTCTAGAAGCCCTGGTGCACCCATTCTCACCAAGACTGGCTTTGGTGCCGTTGTGTTTTGGTTTGTCCTCTGCTGTATCATACCTACCTGGGGTGAGAAGACGGGTTCACGTCTCCCCAGGGAAGAACTCTCATGCAACAGTGGCCACAGAAGGTGGCAGCAAAGGCATTTTTCTGGGCCATGATGTAGGACTAAGAATATACTCCATTTTTCTTGGACTATCATCATAGAGATTACTCAGACCTGGATCCCACACTGACTTTGCTCTCCTTGTCTTACTGCCGCCGCAAGAAGGTCCCGAGCTATAACACGAGAGACTGCGTTTCTAGCTCCAGAGCACTCCCTGCGCCTCCAGGCGGTACTCGAGGGGCTTAGCACTGAGGAGACAGTTAGTGTCAATATAAAGAGAAGAACAATAACTGAGGAAGAGCTAAAACCAGGTGCTTGAACTACTTCACACTGTCAAGAGAGCAGGAAGCTAATAGTTTTCAACTTCTTATTCGGGGCTGCAGAGATGGCTCAGTGGTTAAAGGCGCTTGCTTGCACAGCCTGCCGTCACAAGTTTGATTCCCCAGCACCCTCATAAAGCCAAATCCACAAAGTGCAGCATGCATCTAGCCTTTGTGTGCAGGGGCAAGAGGCCCTGGCATGCCCATTAGTTCTTACCTTTCAAATAAATAAATAAAAATATTTTTTAAAATAAAAGTTCTATTTTATGAAATGCCAGCTTTAAGCCAGACATGGTGGTATATAGCATTAATGAAAGCACTTTGGAACCGAAGGCAGGAGGATTAGGAGTTCAAGGCCGGCCTCAGCTACTTACTAGTTTGAAGCTAGCCTGGGCCGCATGAGATCCTGTCTCAAAACCCAAAACAGGACCTGGGTGTGGTGGCATACACCTTTAAACCCATCACTCGGGAGGCAGAGGTAGGAGGATTGCTGTGAGTTCAAGGCCATCCTGAGAGTACAGAGTGAATTCCAGGTCAGCCTGAGTGAGACCCTACCTCGAAAAACAAAACAAACAAACAAACAAAAGCACACACACACAAAAGAAAACAAACAAAATACAAACCAAAACAGGGCTGGAGAGATAGCTTGGCAGTTAAGGTGCTTGCCTGCAAAGCCAAATGACCTAGGTTCAATTCCAATTCTCCAGTACCCACGTAAGCCAGATACACAAGGTGGTGCATACATCTGGAGTTCCTTTGCAGTGGCTGGAGGCCCTGGTTTGCCCATTTTCTCTCTCTATCTGCCTTTTTCTCTCTCTAATAAATAAATTTAAAAAACTAAAAAACAAAAAAACAAACAAACAAAAAAAAAACAACCAGCAGCATTAGCAAAACACCCTGAATAGCAACTTTAATAATTGTTTGATGGGTAAGAAAATTTTAAAATAGTTTATGTGTGTTGATACAGACCTGGAATTTATTATGTAGTGTCAGAGTGGCCTCGAACTCATGGTGATCCTCCTACTTCTGCCTCTCAAGTGCTGGGACTAAAGGTGTGCACCACAATGCCAGGGATAAAAATTAGCTATATTGATATTTGCTTTTCATGGGGCAGGCCATATGATCCACGGAGCCTCTTTCATGTGAAATATGTCTATTGCTTCTATATTATGCTGCGTTGGTAGCATGTTGACATATGATGATGTGTATGTATTCCTGTTGCAAAGGAGATTATGAGATGTATGCGTGTAAAGACTTCTTAACCTTTCAGGATTCAGTTGCAGAAAGACTTAGGAAAAACCAAATGTAGGGCTGGAGAGATGGCTTAGCGGTTAAGCGCTTGCCTGTGAAGCCTAAGGACCCCGGTTCGAGGCTCGGTTCCCCAGGTCCCACGTTAGCCAGATGCACAAGGGGGCGCACGCGTCTGGAGTTCGTTTGCAGAGGCTGGAAGCCCTGGCGTGCCCATTCTCTCTCCCTCCCTCTATCTGTCTTTCTCTCAGTGTCTGCCACTCTCAAATAAATAAATTTAAAAAAAAAAAAACAAAAAAACCAAATGTAAATAAAATAGTTCATCAATTTTTTCTGCCTTTTATTTTCAAGGTAGGGTGTCACTCTAGCCCAGGCTGACCTGGAATTCACTATGTAGTCTCAGGGTGGCCTCGAACTCACAGCGATCCTCCTACCTCTGCCTCCCAAGTGCTGGGATTGAAGGTGGGCGCCACCACACCCGGCTAGTTCATCATTTTTGTGTGTTGTGTGTAAAGGCTTAAAAAGTACCATTTTGTGGAGGTGATTCATGTATTCAGTTTTCTATTACAGATCTCTGTTAACCTTGGATTTGATTTCATAGGTAAGCTTACCTGGTTTGGCATAGAAAGCAATTCTTGTGTCTCAAGATTTCAGGGATGTCCTGGCTAGAAAAAGTAAAGATTCCTCTTTATTTATTTAAAATGTACAGTGAGGAATCCCAACTCACTTGCAATGTCTTTACATGTGATATTTCCCTAGAAGCTCACACTTTGTAAGGGAAGGAAGAATAGAGGTGAGCTGGGGAAACTGCTCGGGAGATCCTCACCTGCCTCTCAGTAAAGCCAGATGAACATGCTCAGAGGAGACTGTTTTCAATCTTGTGGTATTTAGCATTAAGATAATTACTTCTGCATTGGAAATATACCAAGTTGTTCTCATTTGGCAGGTAAGTGTTTGCACTTAAGTACTAATATGAGATTCCCCAAAATATTGAAATCATAATTTCCTCTCTGTGTCATTAAATTTTTGCATACAGGTCAAGTGTGGGTATGTATACACATTCACTAGTTCAAATAATGCTTTGATCCATTTTCCCAAGACATACCTTAAAAAGTATTCTGTAAATTTCCTGCTTAAATTCTGGGAATTTTGGAATATGTACATGATAAATTATAATATATATGACTGAAGTCATTTTATTTTCTAACTGGAATTATTTTAATATTTCTTTCTTTTTTTTTTTTTCAAGGTAGGGTCTCACTCTGGTCCAGGCTGCCCTAGAATTAACTATGTAGTCTCAGGGTGGCCTCCAACTCATGGTGATCCTCCTACATCTGTCTCCTGAGTGCTGGGATTAAAGGCGTGCGCCACCATGCCCAGCTTAATATTTCTTATTGAATAAATGCTATACTTTGTTTGTTATGGGACTTATTATTGAAGTGAATGTAAGCTTTTTCACATACATAAAAATGCATGTATTAATTAGAGGTTACTTAATTACATTGAATTTGCATTTTTACACTAAAATAATTTGTATTTTCGCAGGTGAACACTTTATTCCATTTGTAATGATTTCCTTCAGTTATATTTGAAAATAAAAGATCTGGGTAATATATAAATTTAGATTAATATATGCTTTAAAAGAAACAAAAAAATATGCAATATTTTGGTTCATAGTAGAAATGTGCCACTTAAGTCTTATATAACATAAAATTCAGTTAATGAAACTTAATATTTGATGCTATATTTTAACTTTATTATTTGCATGAGTTACTTGATGTTTGGCTATACTAAAATTTCTGGGGGCGTAGGTTTTCTATCTAAAATATTGTTTTGTTAGTACTTCAGAATTCTGTTTATTTTGAAAATTATTCCTCTTGCACATGTCATTTTATTTCTTGAGAATTTTTTTTTTTTCCTGAGAGATGGGATATTTTTTCACTCTTCCCAGAGTGAGGGTGCTATTTAAGAAGGATTGTGATCCTTCATTTCTTTTTCTAAGTCAGGGACCAAGAGTCCTGCTCAAGAAAAGCTGAGGTCTAACATTTTCACATCTCTGGAGAAGATGGAGTCATTAAAAATATATTTGGGCTGGAGAGATGGCTTAGTGGTTAAGACGTTTGCTTGTGAAGTCTAAAGACCCAGGTTCCATTCCCCAGTACCCACACAAGCCAGATGCACAAGGTGGCACATTCATTTGGAATTTGTTTGCAGTGGCTGAAAGCCCTGACATGCCCATTCTCTCTATCTGCCCTCCATCTCTCTCTTGCACTCAAGTAAGTAATAAAATAAAATATTAAAAAATATAACTGAAGCTCTTATTAATAAGTCCATTCATGTTTAAAGTTCTTCCCTGTCTTCTGCCATTTGAACTCTGAGGGATTCTGGCTGTTACATATGAAGAAAGAATACGGGGTATTCATTCGTATTTTTATGAAGAATATGGGACATTCATATTTTAGAGATAGTCATGTGATTAAGGTGACTAAGTTATGTGGAAGGCTTTGAAAATGAATGAACATTTTCCCAATTGAAAAATAAATTTAATAAGTAAAATCTTCAGGAATTTAATTGAAATCATAAGGCAGTTTAAGATAAACTGGAAAAAAAAAAATCTATGTACTAATGGAGAATCATTCCAGTAAGGGAAGAGTCAAGTGAATATTGTTTATTGGATAGTGATAGAATTTATTTGTAACCTTGATTATATTACAAGTTAACATTCTGTTAGTATGCTTTGTATCAATAAAAATGAACAAAATTAAGAAAAAAAACAAAAGCATAATCTGAGGGTTGCATTTAATCATATTACCATGTAATCTAAAGATTGCATGGTTTAAGAATATACAGGTCTTGATTATAGTAAGTATCTTGGTTGCATGAATACTATAACCATAACTTGTGTTTGTTACAGGATGGTTTGCTTCTCATAATAAGCACGTAACAAGAGAGTGCCAACATCTCTAGAACATGGAACCCTGTAGACCTAACATGAAGATTTCATGTTGCTAATGGTAGATAAGGAAAAAATACCAGTGACAGTTGCAGAGGAAGGCAGTGAAAGAAAGACAATGGGCAAGCCACCTTGATTGCACAACAGAAACACAGATATGTCAGAAGCGAGGAGATTCCAAAATCATCAGGTCTTAGTAGACACAAATGTGGAATGTTATGGAAACTACAGACACACAAGACAACACCAAGGAAATGACCAAAGCCCAAAATTTGGCCCCATCATTATTCCACTTATGATATGCAACAGATAGCTCTGACATGTAATAAAAGTAAACATTTTTTTCAAGGTAAGGTCTCACTCTAGCCCAGGCTGACCTGAAACTCACTATGTAGTCTCGGTGGCCTTGAACTCACAGCAATCTACTTACCTCTGCCTCCCAAGTGCTGGGATTAAAGGCGTGAGCCACCACACTGGGCAGAAGTAAGCATTTGTTAATTGGGCTGGAGAGATGGCTCAGTGATTAAGGTGCTTGACTACAAAATCTAGTGACCTGAGTTCGATTCCTCATTACCCACGTAAATCCAGATGCACATAGTGGTGCATAAGTCTGGATTTTGCAGTGGCTAGATGCCCTGGTGCACCTGTTTTCTCTCTCTGCTTGCAAATAAATTAAAAAATACAAAGTATGCATTTTCTCCTTTGCATGCGCATACTATGTATGGTGTGGTATGCATGGTGTGTGTGTGTGTGTGGTGTATGTATGTCTGTGCATGTACTGATATACCCATGTACTCCCTTGCCAACAGCACCTGGTTGGTTGGCCTTTAGCAGCAGGAGAAAAAACATTTGGCTTTTTCCTTGCAAGGGAGTCTGCTACTGATTTTGGAACTTGCTGTTCATGAGCCCCAGGGCTTCTTGGATCTCTGCTCCCCGCTGGACAGGGATTATAGGTGAGCCTGGCCTTGTCCAGCTGTTTATGGGGGTCTGGAGATTCCACCTCTGGTTCTCTTAGGGTCCCTTAGGTCTTCACATTTGTGCAACAGATACTGAGACATCTCTCTAGCCCTGTCTTTTTTTAAAAAAATATTTATATATTTATTTTTATGAGGGGGGGGGGAGAAAAAGAGAGAGAGAGAGAGAGAGAGAGAGAGAGAGAGAGAGAGAGGGAATGGGCATGCCAGGGCCTCCTGCCACTGCAAACAAATTCTAGATACATAAACCACTTTGTGCATCTGGCTTTCTTTACATGGGTACTGCAAACAAACACCTTGAATCAGGCCACCTCTCTCCACTTTTTTTTTTTTTTAAACATCCTCATTCTAGTTTTGACTTCCATTAATTCCAGCACAGAAATCAATGTGGCTAGCTGATTTATCACTGAGTAACAATTATACTTCTCACAGTGTAGTTTAAGCTGGCACTGAACTTACCACGATCCGGAATTCCAGGGTTACAGGCATGCACATGCTTTTTCAATATAAGTGCACCATTAATCATTGCATAAGTTGAAGCTGTTTATACAATGCATTCCAGACCAAGATCATTTTTCCTTGGCTAAATGATGTCTCACAGCAACATTAGTGAGTCTTCCAATGAAGACTTTGCATTGAGAACCTTTCATACTGAAAATTGCTGGAGGTTAGGAATCTGCACGAAGCCCACATGGGGCTTAGTTTGTTCCACAGTTAAAGACAAAAGACTGTTGGAGTAATATAGCATTTATGAAAAATTTAAATGATGGCTGTTTTTCTAGATATCTCCATGTTTAATTATTGTAACTTAAAATATTGCATGGTAAGGCCCTTTCTAAATGACAGAGACCCATTTTCAAATTCAAAGCAGGATATGAGAGGCATCAGCCTGAACCGTGACAAGAAGCATAATATACATACACACACACACACACACACACACACACACACACACACACACACATATATGTATATATATATGACTGTCCTGAGTTACTGTGACCAAATGTGTCAGGTCCTAAAAGTGGCAGCCATAAGAGAAGCCACGAAAATGGCATTTTCCATCCATGATAGAAACAGATTCCAGAATTTTAAAAAAAATCCATGCTTTCAAAAGTTCCATCACATATTTATTTTAGAAAGTTTCAAATACCACGTAACCTCAGAGATTTTGGAGATAGAGATTCGAAACCTGATAATATAACTGGTCAGACATGATTAGGAACCGGACTGGCCTGAGTCCCTTGCTGAACCACTCAAAGTTAACACTAAGTTATTTTTGTACAACCTAGTGCAGACTTGAGATCTGTGTCTTCAACATTTACACATTGGGGTGTGCTGGAGGGCTGTCAGGTCCCCAAGACAGTGTCTTCTCCTGCCTTGAGCAGTGTGCCTGCTTTATGGAGGCCTCAGGAACCACTTATTCTGTAGCCCCTGGAAGTCCTGACTTCCGCTCCAGTATGTGGGTACAAGAGCTGATTGGCAGAAACCAGAAATAACACTGCAGTTCATGCTAGAGTTTCATGATGCTGAAATACTTCCATTTCCTTCAGAGTCTTTAGGAATGGAGACATACTACCTGGGAGGCAGGACCCTGGAGAGGCCGCATCTAATGGATGCTCAATCTTGATTACACAGGCCATGACATTTCCACTGAGAGGAGAGGACGGTAAAAGAAAAGGGAATCTAATAGAAGCAGGAGAAGTGCAAAGGTCCAGATTACCTTTCCCTAGTTTTGCTGAGGCTACTCTGAGGGCTCCATCTTGGTGGCCAAGTCTCTAAACCTAGAGGGGTGCCTTGCGGCTCCGACCATAGCCCCATGCTCCACGGAGCTCATTGACTGCTTGTATCCTAAGCTGTGTGCAGAAACCAAGAGACACAGGTTGCTGGAAAGAAGATTATCAGTTCTCGCCGCCTGTGGGAAAAGTGAGCCATCTGACACCTTCCTGATGGCCTTACCTGCACTTTATTTTCAAAAGAGTATGTCCAGAGCTGGAGAGATCACTTGGTGGTTTAAGGCACTTGCCTACAAAGCCAAAGGAACCAGGTTCGATTCCCCAGGACCCATGTAAGCCAGATGCACAAAGGGGCACATGTGTTTGGAGTTCATTTGCAGTGGCTGAAGGCCCTGACACACTCATTCTTTCTCTCCCTTTTCTTCTCTCAAGAAAAGAGTATGTCCAAAAAGAACCATGGCAGGTGTCACCAGTGCCACGAAAAACTGTGCAACTTAAAAGAAAAAAAATATTTTATTTGTGTGTGTGTGTGGTGGGGGGAGAAGCAGGTACAGAGAGTGAGCATGGTCATGCAGGGCTTCCTGCCACTGCAAATAAACTCCAGATGCATGCACCACTTAGTGCATCTGACTTTAAGTGGGTCCTGGGGAATTGAACCTGGGTCCTTAGGCTTTGCAGGCAACTGCCTTAACCACTGAGTCATGTCTTCAGCCCCAAGACTGTCCATTTATCTTTCTTTTTTCTCTATATATGACATAAGCCAAAAAAACGTGCTTTGGCAGGATGCGTCCATGGTCTGGTGAGCACAGGAAAGCCCAGGTGGGGAAGAGGGAGTGGCCCAGTGGATTCTTGATAAGGGGAGACTGTTCCCTGCCCGGGACCTCTGATAACACAGAAGCGGACTTCCCCTCAAGGAACTTGCCTTGGGAGCAAGGAGAGACAACACTATGACTATGGAAATGGAACACCTTTTTTTTTTTTTTTAGTGCTTTCAAGTCATGCTTGATAACTAATGCCTATAATCCCAGCACTTGAGAGGCTGAGTAGGAGGATGATCATGAGTTTGAGGCCAGCCCAGGCTACAGAGTGCGTTCCTAGGTCATCCTAGGCAAGAGTGAGGCTCAGCCCCAAACAAACACAAACACAAACACAAATGGTTGCGTAAAGCGCAACCAAGATTTGGTTGATATGCCTTGTTCTCCCCTGGTAGAAGGGCGGCCCATCTCAGTCCTGCTTCCGAGCGAGAGGGTGGCTTTGGCTGTGAAACGTTCAGGACAAGTTGTTAGGGCTGCGTGCTGAGGACCAGTGCCAAAGGAATAGGTGGCATGGCCTCCTACTCTACCTAATAGGAGAAGGAAGGCGTGACACAGACTCTGTTTTCTACAACGACATCCCAGCTGAGCTTTTAATGCCTAGCAAAAGCCCATTGTAAGAGATGATAAATGGTATTTTTCTCTTTGATCGGAACAATTGTAAATATTGACTTTCACTGTGTTAGTGATAAATATTTCTTGTTAAATACAAGTGTGTCAGGTTTTAATAATATCCTTTCTTCTCTCCTTTCCTTCCCTCGTGTTCTCCTCTTTCTTTCTCCCTCCCTCCCTCCTTTCCTTCTTTCCTTCCTCTCCTTTTCTTTCTTCCCTCCTTCTTTTTATTTCTCTTTTTACCTGCTTTCTCCTTCGTTCATTTCTTTTTTACTTCTTTCATTACATCTGAGGATATAATTATTTCCTCAAAAAGTCTATAATACTATATATGTGATATTTCTTTTTTTTTTCTTTCATTTACTTTATTTCCCCTTTCTTCTATTGGCTTGATATGAAACCTGAAATTGTCATTAAAATGACTTGAAAAATCCACAATTGTGAAAAAAATTGCTGAAACAGTTTAAGCAAAAGTGTGTGTGTGTGTGTGTGTGTGTGTGTGTGTGTGTGTGTGTCCATGCCCATGGTAAGCTATCTGGCTAGTGCCAAATTGATATTCTCAGTGGTTGCATATGACTATTTTCATTTGATAAAGAACAACATGAGGAGGGCTGGGAAGGTGGCTCAGAGGTTAAAGGTGCTTGCTTGCAAAACCTGCTGGCCAGGGTTCAATTCCCAAGCCACCTGTGTAAGCCAGATACAAAAAGTGGCACAGGGGCTGGAGAGGTGGCTTAGCAGTTAAGGCGCTTGCCTGAAAAGCCAAAGGACCTCAGTTTGATTCCTCAGGACCTATGTAAGGCAGATGCACAAGACGGCACATGCATCTAGAGTTCATTTGAAGTGGCTGGAAGCCCTGGCACACCCATTCTCTCTCTCCCTCCCCCATCTCTCATTCTGCCTCTTTCCCCTCTCAAATTAAAAAAACAAATGAATAGAATAAATAAAGAGAACTATGCTTTCAAAAAAAAAGTGGCACAAATGTTTGGTGTTCATCTGCAGTAGCAAGAGACCCTGTTGTACACACACGTGCAAATAAGTAACAAAAAGTACATTTAGAAAATAATGGCAAGGATCTAGTTATAGATGAGTCTTAAAAAGAAGTTTAAAAGGGCTGGAGTGATGGCTTAGTGGTTAAGGCATTTGCCTGCAAAGCCAAAGGATCCTGGTTCGATTCTCCAGGAGCCATGTAAGTCAGATGCACAAGGGGGTACATACATCTGGAGTTCATTTACAGCAGCAGAGGCCCTGGTGAGCCCATTCTCTCTCTCTCTCAAATAAATAAAATATATTTTAAAAAAGAAGTTAAAAAATAAGAACAAGCAAAAGGGAGGAAAGGAAAACAAAAGAAAAAGATAAATGGAATCTGTCATGGTCCCTCCGTAACTCCTGCTTCCTGCCTGCCTTCCTCTGTGCCTAAATCACATGCAACTCATTTCCTTAAGCTCAACGTTAAGTTTGTTTTTAGAGGCAGGAGACAAAAATTTGAGAGTTATGCGGGATTAAGTGACCACATAGTTCAAGCCTTCATTTTATAGAAAAGTGAGGTTCAGCGAAGGTACCCATGTTCATTTAGCAAGCAGCTGGCAGAGGTAGCCAATGGGTCAGTGGTGGGAGGGTAAGCCCAGTAGGATTTTTGTCTTCTAGTTTGTGACAATGCAAGTTAATGCCACCAAAGATTCCATTCAGCCCAACACACAGGGCAATTCAACATTGGGGGCTCTGTAGTGGGGTCGGGATGCCGCATCTGCATTCACAGACACTTTGCAATAGCTCAGTGGTAGAGGTCAAACCCCAACAAAAAAAGACTTTTTCCAGCTGCATTTTTCCATGTGCACTCTCTTAGGGATCGTTAACTGTCCCATAAACACCCCCAGCTCCTCAAAGTGACCTTTACTCTCCTGTGTCACTGACTCGGCTACAAGTTAACATCGTGAGAATATTGTGCAAACTGTACCTGGTGAGATTTTGTAGGAGTTAGAAAGTGTTTTTCAGAACCCAAGCCACTGGTGAGATGAGTTAGCGCTCAGCATTTTAATTTGAGGCAAATATCAAGAGCAAACATCACTCCTTATTTATTATATTAAGTGAAACCCATTCTACTGCCAGCATATGTTAGTAACTGATATACTTGGGGAACCCTGTATGTCTTCGGTTTTCCATGCCTCAAGCATCCCTTGAAAAATCATACCAAGTTTTGGGTATGGGTAGAGAAGAAAAGCTTCATACTCTATCGTAATAACAAAGGCTTTCAGTACTGACATGTATTCGATCTTTCTCTAATTTGTGTTTTAGGTCATTTCGATTGTAATGGCAGGAAGTACTCAGTTCTTTTCAGAGCTGTAATCAGAAACAAAGACAACTGCTGGGCAGGTGTTCCTGCCCCCTGATGCAAACACCTCCCTCCTCAGAACACACCATCCCCGGAGCCCGGAGCCCGGAGTCTGGAGCCCCAACTGTGCTCCAGGAGTGCCACAGAAGGCCACCAGACCCGAGGTTTTCGTTGTGGTGGATGGGCTTTCCCGACGGGCATGCAAGCACACACTGACCAGCCCGAAGCTCACAGCTGTGAAGGGCTATCCTCAGAACCCCACATTTTTTCTCTTGAGTCATATAAATGCTGCCTCCAGCCTCAGTCATCTCAAGAGCACAGCCTGGGTGAAGTGTCTTTGCTGCCGATTAAATCAGCATCATTAGCACTCAAGGTGGACACCTTGCGGAAAACCCTCTTCCACATCTGCCTGGGGCAGCTTCTGCTTTCTTCCGAGATCATGAAAAGAGACCTGACTTTGAAGCTGTTTGGAAGAGACCTGGGGCTTTGGGGAATACCTTCCCAGGCTCCCAGAACTCCGACTTCACCCACTTCTGTTCAGCTCCTTACCCCATTAGTGAAAGAGAGCGGTGGGGAGGGGTAAGGCAAGGGAAGGATGAACAATATATACGTGTATATAAATGTTGCGGTGAAACCTATTAATTTTGTGCCATTAATATGTGTCAATAATAATAAACTATAGAATCTGGAGTCAGACAGATCTTAGCTCAGCTCCTTGTTGTGCCTCAAAAAAAAGTGGAACAGAACAAAAATTAGAAAGAATGAAGGCAAGTCCCAGCAATGAACAGCACAATCAGAAGTGAGGAGGGTACTTACCCTCCAGCTGGCTTCCTGGTGGCAGAAGGCAATGGCTGATAAAGACTGTCAGGCTCTCTTAAAAGGAAGAGGGCTCTAGAGAGGTGGTGCCTGAAGGAGGCACCTCACCAGAGTCCGCTCTGCAGGTCTGTGTAGCCCGTTTCTCCTCCCACTTCAGCCACCAACCCCAAAGCCACGCTGGAGAGCTGGTCCAGGCTTCTGTACCCCATGTCTCTCCCTTTTTCTTTCTCTGCTCTTAACATGATGCCAACAGCTTTGCCACACTTCCCCCACATTCCAGGGTCTTCACCCAGTGATCATTCCACTCGCATTCATCTTTTCCATGCTATTGCCCACCCTCTCCCTGAAATCGATTTGAAAATATTTGCAAGCAGAAATGATCCCCACAGTGTCACTGAAACCACAAGGCACCGGACAGGTTGCTGCGGAGCTCGTGGGCCTCTTCTGCTCAAGCAGAGGACAGCGAGGCCCCGAGGGCCAGGGAGCTGGGTGGAAGGACTGGTTATTTGCTGGAAGCCACTTCGTTCCGTTCCCTCCTGTTCTCCCATGGAAGAGAAAACAAAATGACAAATGTTTCCCTGGACTGTTTCCTCTTTCCAGGTGAAAAAAAAAAAAATCCCAGGATAGACACTGGTGCCTTTGAAGAGTTTGGAGACACACCTTCCAGAGCCCTTTCTGTACCATTGAATTGAAAATTCCTTTCTTTGCCATTCTCCTTCAACTTCAGTTTGGTGGCTGGTTCCGTTACTGTAGGAATCTAACAGGTACACCTTTATGAGTACGGAACTTAAAAGACAAAAACAAAAAAAAATTCCCGCAGCAGAGGGCAATCCAGACAAGGGGTCTTCCTTTCCTGCGGTTCCCACCCTCTGGATGTGTGCATAGCCTTTATCTGCCTTCAGCCAGGCAGCCGGGACTCTCTGGCTCCACCCGCTGGGCGAGCGCCAGGCCACAGGGCTCCCTTGCCAGCTTGGGCCCATGGAGCTCAGGAGCATCTCCATCTAACACCTTTCCCTGGTAAAATGAGGACAAACGGTTGCCTGAGTGGAAAGGGAGTCTCAAGAGGCTGGTGTGGGGCCAGCTTTGGGAATGAAAGGAATCCTTCTAGTCTTTCCTGGAGTTCGTTACACAAATTGAGCCACAGTTCCTCATAGTAATAATAATAGCGATAACAATGATAAGAATGGCCGCAAAGGGTTGAGTCTGTTTTCTGGGTGCCAGCTTTGGGCTCAGTGCCTTACAGCCTTGAGTCATTTAACCATCACAAAAATCCTATATGGAAAGAATCATAATTCCCATTTTGCAGACAAAGAAATGGAGGTTCCAAGAGCGTAAATCACTCATGCAAAAGGATGACATGGAAGTCTGTCCCGTCAGCTGCTCTAATGCCATCCAGTATTGTCCCCCTCAGGCCCCGTGCTTGCCTCACTCATCGTGAACTCAGTCATCAACGTGTCACTCGCAGACTCCAACCCCAGGGCCTTCCCCAAGGTGCCACGCAGCCTTTCCTCTCTGGTCTCAGGTGGAATCACGGCCTCCTATACTCTTCCTTCCTCTCTGACTTCTGTCCTGGGCCCTGAAAAGCCACTCCTTAAGTGCAGCTCACAAAATTCAGCCTTGCCACATGGCATGCACCAGGTAATTCAAAGGATACGGCTTTCCAAGTCAACTAAACCTGCACCTGAGCCCTGATTTTGTCCCTTACTATGTGACCTTAGATACATAACACTTTCTGAACCTTTGAGTCCTTAATGGGAAGTGGATGAGGTTGTGTCCTTTATAAGGTTGTGATAAAATGCATGCAAAGTGCTGCTATTGTTGGGGTGCCTTCTCCATCTCCATTTCTTTAATATTTTATTTGTAGTTATTCAAGAGAGAAACAGGCAGGGGGAGGGGAGACACACACACACACACACACACACACACACACACACAGAGAGAGAGAGAGAGAGAGAAAGAGAGAGAGAGAGAGAGAGGGAGAGAGAATGGGCGCGCCAGGGCCTCCAGCCACTGCAAACGAACTCCAGACGCGTGCACCACCTTGCGCATCTGGCTTACATGGGTTATGGGGAATTGAACCTGGGTCCTCTGGCTTTGCAGGCAAGCACCTTAACTGCTAAGCCATCTCTTCAGCCCTCCATCTCCACTTTTTTTTTCTTCAAAGTAGGGTCTCGCTTTAGCCTAGGCTGACCTGGAATTCGCTATGTAGTCTCAGAGTGGCCGCAAACTCCTAGTGAATCTCCTATCTCTGCCTCTGCTGGGATTAAAAGTGTGCACCACCACTACACTTGGCAAAATATAGCTCTTTGCACACATAACCTTTCGTTGTTGTTATTCTTGAGGTAGGGTCTCACTCTAGCCCAGACTGACCTGGAATTCACTAGGTAGTCTTACGGTGGCCTTGAATTCACAGAGATTGTCCTACCTCTGCCTCTCGAGTGCTGGGATTAAAGGTGTGCCCCACCACTCCTGGATAATTTCTTAACACAAATTTTAAAAAGTATTTTTATTTATTTATTTGCAAAGGGAGAGAGAGAGAGAGAGAGAGAGAAATAGAAGTGGGCATGCCAGGGCCTCTTGCCATTGCAAATGATATCCAGATGCATGTGCTACTTTATGAATCTGCTTTTCCATGGGTGCTTGGGAATTGAACCTGGGCCATCAGGCTATGCAAGCAAGTGCCTTTAATCACTGGACCATCTTCCCAGCCTTCAAAACCATTTTAAAATCACTGCTTTGACTTTGAGGACTCTTGAAAGGTTTTCTCTTCCCAGCGTTAACTAGAGCTTCTCCCTGGCCTTGACCTCAGAAGGGTGCAAATGTGAGAACTACTGCCAAGAACCCTCAACCAGGCAGCAGTGTGGGACTTGCCACGTTCTTTTACTTGGTCATTTCCCCGCATGCCCCATCTTTCCTCCCCTTCTCCTGCGTATCTCCCCTCACTCCTCCGTTGTTCTAATGCAAACCCACTTTCTTTCTCTCTGTGTGACTACAAACAAAGATGAATACATAGTGATTCTTTCTTCTCCCACTTTCTCCATGGAGTTTCTGCCTCAGAAGGTTTTTTTTTAAATTTATTTACTTCCTAACACACTCTGTCCATTTAAATCAACATGTGCCTTTTTTTATTCCTCACTGGGCAGATTAACATGTCTCCCAGCCTTGTTACAGCTCTTGTATTGCCTTTTTTTTTTTTTTTAAAAACAAACAAACTGTTACCCTTTTTTTCTGTTTGTTTTTATCAAGGTAGGGTCTTACCGTAGCCCAGGCTGACCTGAAAGTCACTCTGTCACCTCGGACTTGAACTCCCTGCTTTTCTCCTACCTCTGTATCCAGAGTGCTGGGATTACAAGTGTGTGCTGGCTGGTCTGTGTTAGGTTTTGTGATATGCTGGAACACTCCTGTAATCTCAGTACTTTGGAGGCTGAGGCAGGAGGATTGTCAGTTTGAGGACAGCCTAGGCTATACAGTGAGACTCTGTCTCAAAAAATAGTAATAATACTTATTTTATATGTTGCAGAGTCCCACCTGGGCTGGAAGGTTCTGGATGACAAGATCAGGGTCTGATCATTCTCTTTATTCATAGTCAATCTTTTTCTGGAAAGATTTTGGGAAAGTTCACTAACTCTTTGTGAGAGGAGATAAAGACGAGATGAAGAGTTGGGGAAGCAGGGGAAGAAAGCAGGACAGTGGCCCAGCATTGCGGCTTTTCCAGGACACCTTAATGTGAAGGTGTTCTAACTACGCACTGGGTTTAGAACTTGAGGCAACACAACTGCATGCAGACGCTGCTTGACATTTCTCATCCACGGGCACTTTGACTTTGGCAATGGGCTATGCTCAGTTATGTCCCTGGGTAGGCCCATGTTCAGGAGTTCTGCAAGAGAACTGCACAGAGGCTCTTCCTGTGCTCCTAGCCTGGCCTTCCGAAATGGCAGACCTTCTCACTCTTCCTTACCCTGAGTCCGCACAGCAGGGAGCTCATCTGGAAACTGCCCTGTTCCTCTGCAGCATGTTTTGGGCCAAGGAGGTTTTGATGTGGCAAATAGTCAGGCAACAGGTGCCAATGAGAGTCAAACTTCCTGACCCAGAATGCCTCTCACAGCCGACCGTTTACTGTAGGACCCAGTCTCTGGCTCTGGCACCAAGGGGCAGGGTGCACGTGTCTCACTGAAGGCCGTACCACCAGTCCTTGCCAAGGGAGCACGGCTGATGGCAGGGTGTACTGAGGAGCCTACAGTGTTGCGTGTGTGTGTGTGTGTGTGTGTGTGTGTGCGTGGTGCATGTACATGTATGTGCCCATGCAATGCCAGAGTGGAATATTGGGTGTCTCACTGCATCACTCTTGTGCCCACTCTTATTTTTGGGGCCTTTCTCTTTACTAATCCCAGAGTTTGCCATTCCCAACCCCACCTTCAGAAGTTCAGGCAGTTCTGGCTCCCCAGGGGACTGGGGTTACAGACACATGTGGCCATGCCCAGCTGTTTATGGGGGCACTAGGGATTGAACTGGGGTGGTCTCTTGGGGCTTCCTCAGGCCCTCATGCTTGCCCAAGAAGTGCTCGTAAGGGCGAGCTAGCTTTCCAGCCATACCTTTGCTATGAAATGCAGTCCTCCAGTCAGGGAGGAAACGGGGCTCAAATAGCTGGGAACGCCTCAAGTATGAAGCAGGAAGGGAGGCGAGGAACCTCAGTCCTTACCTACAGCTTTCACCAGATGCCTGCAGGTATCATTTATGTTACAGGTCAGCCCGTGTGAGGCTAGCGGCGCAGGCCTCCCCGGTGGTTTCGGCTAGTGTTTAAGATCGTGCAAGTTGTTCACGTGCCAATGCATGGGTCCAAGAGACTGCCCTGGTATGCTCTCATCGACGTGTTTACTGCAAAAATAATTCCTCCAGATGACATTACAGTATCTTGAGGATAGGGGTGCTGGGGTGCCTATGCACAAAAGGACCATATGAGTTAGCAATGTTCTGCTGGTGATGTTGTTTCCGTAGGGTTAAAAGAAAAAAGGTCATCTCTCAATGAAGAATAGGAGGGAAAGATGGAAAAGGAGAGTGTTTCCAATCCTGTTGGCTTAGGCTAGGGACAGGGTTAGAATGTTGGGAGAGTGAGGGCGGTTTGGCAGTGCTCAATTTCTCTAGGCCCTCTTTTGAGGGTAACCCACTGGACACTGGGGTGCTTCCTCGCTGTGAAAGATATGGGAACACTGGCCCCAACCTTACAACATTGCTTTATTTGACAATTGGTCCGGGAAGAGAAGATAGGATGGGGCTCTCTGGACTCCTGGGATACAGGTCACTCACCAGGAGGCCTGGCAGGGATGGAAAGGATGGAGGTTAGGGTACAGGCAGGGCGGTGGCTGCTGACTCAAGCTTCATGGTTGGCCCACCTGGAGGTTTGATGGCTGCTGGCTGCAAGCCCGGTCATCAAGTGTGCCCTATTCCAATTCCCCTCTTCCTTCTTTCCTTACTGTTGTCATCAGCCAAGGCTGGGTGGGGGTCAGGGTCAAAGTGAAGGAACTTAAGAGCAAAGGAGTCTGGTATCTATCTCATCAGCTGCCTTGAAATTTGGAGCAATCATATTACATCCTCGGTTCTTGGATTGGTCACCTATGCTCTTGATGAATTAGTGTCCCCAAGCCATCCTCTGATCTGCAGTGCTGTTCCCACAGGGCACACCAGACTCCCCAGCTGGGTCACATCAAGCTAATTGGGCAATAGGAAAGGTATTGCTGTCCAGTCAAGGGCACCCAGAGCAGCTCCTGGCATGAGCTGTCCCTCCGCAGCGTTGGTATCTGGCCTTCCATCTTTTTCTGTCAGAGATACAAAGCACAGTATTGTCCAACCAGACCTCATGGAAAATCACAATGACTCCATGGCAACCCGTATACTTCCTGTTACCTGAAATTCTGACCTGTGGAGTGTGTCCTCTGCCTCATATTCAAAGCAACCACTGGAAAGAGACACCCCCCCCCCACCGCCAACAGTTGAACAAGAATTGTTTTTAACTTGGAGCTCTCTCATGAAATGGCTTGACGGTGAGTCAGCCATATGGCACCCTCAACTTCTTTCATTAGCTTATATTTATTACAAAATAATAGTATTTGTTGTGATAGCCCATACATCTTCAACTTGCTGAGATGGTGGCACATTGACTTTTCCAGTTGTGTTTGTAATTATGAATCTGACCAGAGAATCCTACTGGAGCCTCAGTAACTTTTTTTTTGTTTTTTTGTTTGTTTTGTTTTTTTGGAGGTAGGGTCTCACTCTAGCCCAGGCTGACCTGGAATTCACTATGTAGCCTCAGGGTGGCCTTGAACTCACGGCGATCTTCCTACCTCTACCTCCAGAGTGCTGGCATTAAAGGCGTGTGCCACCACGTCCGGCTCCTCAGTTAACTTTTCATGGTGATAGACTTAGTCTAAGAAGTACAGCGGTGCAAGGACATTACCAGAAAATTCCAGAGTACTCCCAACATGGCATCCAGTCATTAAAAAATGGACTTGACTTCATATTTTCTCAAGATCAAATCCAGTGAGAAGGCATTATTTTTGATGTAGTATCTCTTATTAGAACTTAAACTGGGCACGATACCACACACCTATAAATAATCCCAATAGTTGGGAAGTTGATACAGGAAGATTATACATTTGAGGCCAGCCTGAACTTCATTTTTAAAATTGTTTACTCTTTTTTAAAATTGAGAACTTTCCGTATGAACATATGGTATATTGGTCATATTCCCATCAGGTTATATTCTTATGTTCCTTCTCTTCCCACTTTTATTCTATTTATTTATTTGAAAAGAGAGACAGAGAGAGAGAGTGTGAGGGAAAGAGAGAGAATAAATATGGGCATGCCAGTGCCTTTAGCCACTGAAAAGGAACTCCAGATGCATGTGTCATTTAGTGCATCTGGCTTTATGTGGGTACTGGAGACTTGAACCTGGCTTGTTATACTTTGCAGGTAAGTGCCTTAACCATTGAGCAATCTCTCTAGCCTCCCTCTCTCCCCCAAAATAAAGACAAACCAAAACAAGAAAAAAATCCTTTAAACTTAAGTACCATAGCACCATTGTCTTTTCTATAGAAAATACAAAAATTTTGATTTCTTATTTAAAATTAAGACATAAGAATAGTGGTTGAACTAAACAGGTTCCTAATGAACCTTGCACACATCTGTTTTTAAACAAAGGACAGCAGATCTCAATGTTGTTGCAATTTTTTTTGTTTGTTCTGAGACAGGGTGTCAGTATGTCATGCATGGCGGCCTGGAATCTGTAATGAACCCACCTCAGCCTCCCAAGTGCGGGGATGATAAGCATGCCCCAGTGTGCCAGGCCCAGTCATTCCTATCTGGAGAGGTGCTCACTCCGATTCCTTCCTGTGGTGGCTAAAGTTAGGTTAGAACTTGGCTTCTTGGGACTAGGGGTGTCCTCTCCCAACCTCAGAATCAATTTGAGGTCTTAAGAGAAATAGACACATGTGGGAAGAAGGAGGATGTAGACAGAGAACAGATGCCTCATTGCCTGACCCATTTTCCTGATCCATGGTCATGTTCTCCTTCAACTGAGGTTATTTCTCCTCCAAACCCTGGCAAAGGGGGTGTGGATAAATGGATGGTTAGTGTGGCCTGTGGGGGGTGGGATGTGCTAATGTAAATGGTGGTTAGCTCTGTAATTCCCAAATGCGCGACATACCTGAGACACTGGCCAGCCACCCCCACGTGTCAGCTGTCTCATACTGGATGAGAGGACGTCCTTTTGCACTCCTGAGGAATACCTAGGTTTCAGCCCAGGTGGCGTCTTTGAAAATAGAGGTCTGCGGCCTCATAGAAAAATCCACGTGGGGCCGGGTGTGGTGGGGCATGCCTTTAATCCCAGCCCTCGGGAGGCAGAGGTAGGAGGATTGCCGAGAGTTCGAGGCCACCCTGAGACTACATAGTTAATTCCAGGTCAGCCTGGACCAGAGTGAGACCCTACCTCGAAAAACCAAAAAAAAAAAAAAAAGAAAAATCCACATGGGTATAGGCAGTGAGTTAAACCTTGTTAAAGGAGGGGAAAAGAAATCATAAAACTAAGCAAATACACTAATATGACAGCAAAATGATACCTGCTATGGTTTGGGTATGTGCTAGGTATATATAAAGAAAAGAGGTTCCGCTCAGAGTTTGGAGGTGGAAAGTCCAAGATTGGGTGGTCTCATCAGTGCAGACCTCATAATGGCAACAGCACCTATGGGAGCAATCACATGATGAGACAGGAGGCCAGTGAGAGGGGTGGGATCAGCTGGTGGCAGCTTGGGAGATAGAACCTTGCTGAAGGAGGCATGTTGCTGGCGACAGGTTTAGGGGTGTTTTGGACAGCTCCCCCTTGCCAGAACTTGGCTCACTGTCCTGCTGCTGTTTCCACCTGCTGTGGCAGAGGTGAGGTCCAGCCCCCCTCCTGCCGGGCTTCCCCTGCCGTCACCAGCCTCCCCTCAAGACTGTAAGCCAGAATTAAAAAACCTTTCCTCCCATCAGCTGCTTCTGGTTGGGTGTTTTGTCCCAGCAATGAGAAGGGCACTGCAATAGCATACTTTGTCCGTCAAAACCTGGGAAGTGTGGTCTACATTGTGATCCTTGTAAGAGCTGGCAGAACTCTTAAGAAATGGGGCCCAGTGGGTAGGTCTGGGGGGCATTTCCCTTGGAAGGGATTAAAGTGGTTCTCATAAGACCTTGATTAGTTCCCATGAGGATATTGTTACAAAAGAATGAGTGTGGGGGCTGGGCTGGAGAGATGGCTCAGCTGTTATTACCTGAAAAGCCTAATGACAGGGTTCAGTTCCCAGGTACCCATGTAAAGCTAGGTGCTCAAAGTGGCACATGTATCTGGGATTTGTTTGCAGTGGCTGGAGGCCCTAGTATGTGCATGCTCTTTCTGTCTGTCTCTTTCTCTCTGTTTCTCTCTGCTTGCAAATAAATAAAGAGAGTAAGTCTGATCCCACCCCTCTCACTGGCCTCCTGTCTCATCATGTGATTGCTCCCATAGGTGCTGTTGCCATTATGAGGTCTGCACTGATGAGACCACCCAATCTTGGACTTTCCACCTCCAAACTCTGAGCGGAACCTCTTTTCTTTATATATACCTAGCCTCAGGTATTTTGTTATAGTAATGAAAAAACCAGCTATTATAATATTCCTGTATAGACTTTAAGTGCTCAACTCAAATTTAGAGCTTTGTGTCCTTCTGACTCTTTTTTTTTTTTTTGGCAGAAAGAGCATTTTAGAGAGAGATTTAGCTGCCATATAAGGGTGATAATTTCTTAATAATTTTTTATTTTAAAGGTTTTAAAAGGAGAAACCATCTTCTTTTCTTTTTCTTTTTCTTTCTTTTTTTAAGATAGGATCTCACTCTAGCCCAGCCTGACGTGGAACTCACTCTGTAGTCTCAGGCTGGCCTTGAACTCATAGAGATCCTCCTACATGTGCTTCCTGAGTGCTAGGATTAAAGGCGTGTACTACCACACCCAACTAAGAGAAAACATCCTTAAAATAGTATTTATGGCTGTCTTTAAACATATTTTTTAAACAATATTTTTATTGATTTATTTATAAGAAGAGAGAGAAAGAGGAGGGAAAGAGAGAGTGGGTATGATAGGGCTCCTAGATGCTGCAAATGAATTCCACATGCATGAGCCACTTTGTGCATCTGGCTTTATGTGGGTACTGGGGAACTGAACTTAGGTGGTCAGACTTTGCAGACAAGTGCCTTAAGCACACAGCCATCTCTCTAGCCCTCATGACAGATTTTCATTTTGTTTCATTTATTTATTAGAGAGAAAATGGGCATACCAGGGCTTTTAGTACCTGCAAACAAACTCCAGATGCATGTACCACCATGTGAACTGGCTTTATCTGGGTGCTGAAGAATCGAACCTTGGTCAATAGGCTTTGCAGAAAAGTGCCTTAACCACTGAACTATCTCTCCAGCCCTCATGAGAAGTTACTCAAGGGAAGTTGTGGAATAACCAGAGCTTTTCTCAGTTTATCATCTGAGATTTCTATCAACTGAATTATGCAGGAGATACTGTCCAAATTCCCTAGAAGGGCCTCTGGCTTTTTTTTTTTCTTCAGACAAATTGTGCTTGGCTGATTCCATCTTATCTAAAAGTAATCTTAATCTTTAAAACCCTGAAACGTAGTTTTCAAATGATGGCCATTTTCTTTTTCCTCCTTTGGTTGTTTCCCACAAGGACAAGTCTCTTCTTTCATTACCCCTTTCCACAGTTCCCATACGGCTCCCCACTTCTATGCTTGGCTTTTAAACTTTTCTGTCCTGTTCATTCTCTCGTCATCTGCTGGCCCATGTGGGCTGGGGCACGAGGTGTCATAGGCGAATGAGATGTCATCTTACTTTCCAGTATCTTGACTGGTTTTTCTGAATCTTCTGCTCAACCTCTAAATGTGTGTGGTGCCTCATGGCTGCCTTAAATTCTCAGCTCGCCTCTCTGTAGTTTCCCTTGACAATCTCTGCTATCCTCCTTCCTCTCCCATTCATCCTGTGACACCATGCTATGTTTAACTAGTTCACTGGACAGACTCTCGGGGAAGGCATGAAGATGTTCTGGTTTAGATTCTGACAGGATTGGCACTTTACCCAACCATTTCACAATTGCCTCACTATTAGAGGAAGCAATCAATGGTTCTTAAGGTTATCTGCACATCAGAACAATCTAGCGAGCTTTAGAACATATGCCGCCCTCCCCTACAGACTCTAATGTGACTGGTTTGAAATGTAAGAGTTTCAGAAATCTTCTTGTGATGAGCCATGCTGAATCCACCCAACCCCAATTTCCTCACCGTCCATAGAAAAATAGGAAAGATTTTGGAGTTTGATAAGCCAGGTCCACATTCCAGCCCGCAATAAAACCATGAGGAAAATTAGTTCACTCTTTGTAACTTCAATGTTACCATAAAATTAATAATTATTCATATCTGCTTGCCAAATCACATATTAAATAAGATCATGGTGCATAGTAGGCATTTAAGCAAAGATATTTTTTATTATTTCCCCCCTAAAATAGTCTCTGACTCCAATTTCCTTATTTCTGCCAATAATGCTATTGTTACTTAAATTCCAAAGCTTTTTTTAATTTTAGTTTTTTGTTTATTTTTATTTATTTGAGGGCAACAGACAGAGGGAGAAAGAGAGAGAGAGAGAGAGAGAGAGAGAGAGAATGAGCATGGGTGCACCAGGGCTTCTAGCCACCGCAACGAACTCCAGATGCATGTGCCACCTTGTGCATCTGGCCTATGTGGGTACTGGGGAATTGAGCCTTGAACCAGGGTCCTTAGGCTTCACCAGCAAGCGCTTAACCACTAAGCCATCTCTCCAGCCCACAAAGCTTTTTTTTTCTTTTAAAGAGTTTGCTGCCAGGTGTGTTGACACACTCTGCCATTCCCGTGCCTGGCAAGCTGAACCAGGAGGATGTCGATGTCAGGTTTGAGGCCAGCCTGGGCTACATAGTAAAAAAAGCTTACCTCAAAGATAAAACCCAACAAACACATGCTTGCTGAGAGAGGACCAGAGGGGAGACCTGACCATCCTTCCCCCAGGACAGAGGTAGCAAGGGTTGATTTCTATCGTTCTGGTTAATATTCCCAACTCTTGCTCTCAGATGTGGTCTACTGATGGCAGCTTTGCATCACAGGAACTCGTTAAACATTAGCATCTCGATCCGACTCAGGCTTTCTGCACCAGAACCTGCATTTTTACCAGGGGGCCTCTGTGCACAGGGCACTGCACTTGAGAACTGTTTCTATTATGGAGACTGCAGGGGATGGGGGGGGGGGAGTGAGTTCATGTGCCTGGAGTGGCGACAGTTTAAAAATTCCAATATATTGCCTGGAGACACCATGGTGAGCCCCAGTGAGTCACTTTAGCCGGAGGAGGAGGGAGCGTTCTGTAACAGGCTGAGCCACGCCTGGGAAGGCGGTGCTGTAGGCGAAGCCCATCATCCCATCAGACCGTATCAAATCGCCACCATTCCCCACCCTTCCAGGTGAGGCTTGGTGGATGCCCCACGGCTATCAATCATCGTGGGAGATTAGCGCGGGTCACGGAAGGCTGATGCTCACACGCTTGGGCGCAGGGCTTCCTCCAGCCCAGGGCCTGGCAGCAGCTCGGATGGTCCAGCCGGAAGTTTCTGTGTCATGCCCACCCACATTCTGTACTGTAACCTATGACAGTGCACTACAAGCCCAGGGTCTCCCAAGATCATCCCTAAGCATTTTCCATGGGCTCGCACCCTTGGTTTTGCATTTTGGATTTCTTAACCTCTTAAATCCAGGGCCTTGCAATACTTCCTTCTTGATCTACCTCACTATAAAACTCCTTTGGCTAAAATCTCTTTCCCAAACTACATGGAATTCTGCTTTCTACAGCCTTACATCACAACCTTAGGCACGTTGAATAGTCCATTGCAAAGGACACTTGCCTTCCCATTGGCTACGCATCCTACCCCAAGCCAGGGGTGGGCTAGTGTCTCCTGCTTGGACTAACCATATGAGAAAGGGTGACCGCGCAGGCTAGAGTCACAACCACTGCTATATGCCACCAGGGTGTTCTCTTTTCTTTCCTTTTTTTATGAGAGACAGACAGACAGAGACAGGGAGAGAGAGAGAGAGAGAATTGACGCACTAGGGCCTTAGCCACAGCAATTGAATGCCAGATGCTTGCGCCATCTAGTGGGAATGTGGGACTTTGCGCGTGCCTCACCTTTATGCATCTAACTTCCTTAGGATCTAGACGGTTGAACATGGGTCCTTAGGCTTCACAGGCTAGTGCTTTAACCGCTATGCCATCTTTCCAGCCCCTTTCTTTCTTTCTTTCTTTCTTTCCTTCCTTCCTTCCTTCCTTCCTTCCTTCCTTCCTTCCTTCCTTCCTTCCTTCCTTCCTTCCTTCCTTCCTTCCTTCCTTCTTTCTTTCTTTCTTTCTTTCTTTCTTTCTTTCTTTCTTTCCTCTCTCCCTCCCTCCCTCCCTCCCTCCCTCCCTCCCTCCCTCCCTCCCTCCTTCCTTCCTTCCTTCCTTCCTTCCTTCCTTCCTTCCTTCCTTCCTTTTTTTTCTTTCCTTCCTTCCTTCCTTCCTCCCTCCCTCCCTCCTTCTTTCCTTTCTTTCTTCCATTCTTCCTTTCTTTCTCTCTTCATGTTCATGTTTTATTTTATTTGCAAGGGGAGAGAGAGAATGGGCATAGCAGGGCCTTTAGCCACTACAAATGAACTCCAGGTGCCTGTGCCACTTTGTGCATCTGGTTGTATGTGGGTACTGGGGAATTGAACCCAGGTTGTTAGTCTTTACAGGCAAGTACCTTCACTGCTGAACCATCTCTCCAGCCACTCTTTTCTTTTTCAAAAATATTCTTATTTACGTATGACAAAGAGAGAGAGAGAGAGAGAGAGAGAGAGAGAGAGAGAGAGAGAGAGAGGGAGCATGAGTGTCCCAGGACTTCTTGCCACTGCAAACAAACTCCAGATGTATCTGCCTTTGTGTGGGTATTTGGGAACTGAATCTTAGCCACCAGGATTTACAGCCTTTAACTGCTGTGCCATCTTCCTGGCCTGTGTTTCCCTTTTGTACTACACTTTATCATGATTTAAAATTACATAGTTTAAAAAATATTTATTTATTTGAGAGACAGAAAGAGGCAGATAGAGAGAATGGGCACGTCAGGTCCTCTAGCCACTGCAAAGGAACTCAAAATTCATGTGCCACCTTGTGCATCCGGCTTATGTGGGTCCTGGGGAACTGAACCTGGGTCCTTAGGCTTCTCAGGCAAGTACCTTAACTGCTAAGCCATCTCTACAGCCCTGTAATTACATCATTTTGTTTTATGCACTTGCTTACTGGCCTGCAAACGTCCTGCGGGCAGAATGTGGATCGTTCTGGTGTACTGCTTAGCCCTAGTCTTGAGTCCAGACACTGAACTCTGGCAGAAGCTTGAGGACAGGGGTGGTTCTAACATCTGGGTGTAGCACTAAGATTCAGGAGCACATCACCAGTGGGATTTGCTTTCTTAAAAGTTGGATGAAAGCAGTAAAACTTGTCTGCTCTTTATTTTCCCCCAGTTTCTACCATTCTCTATAATGACAGGAGGTTTCAGACACTGGCTACTAGTCAAAAGACTCCAGTGTGGTAGATGTCCGCCTGCCCAGCCGAGCTCCTCTGAGGAGGTTATCTCACAGAGAAGCGAAACATCTTTGTGACTAGCTCTTCCCTCTTCCCAGCTACTATCCAAAGTTCTGTCTGCTTTCAGGAAAAAAAAAAAAAAAAAAAAAAGAAGAAGAAAAAAGAATGTAACTGTCACTTTAAAAAAGTCGCCAACACTTGCCAAGTCATTAGAGTTTTCACAAAGTTCTTTACAACTCAAGGTTTCTGTGAAAACAAGGGTTTTGGGACAAGCTACTGATTCTGTCCAGTGGGGCGGGGGGGGGGGGGGGGATGGGAGGACTGCTAACAAAGAGGACCGTTTTTCCTGCCAAGCAAGCTGGTGACCCACTCTACCAAAAGAGGGATTAAGGCATTGGGAAATGGTGGGTGGGAATGATGAAGGAGGCATTGAACTCTGAGGTGTGTGTGGGGGGGGCTGTCTGATTGTTAACCAGGTGTGTGGAGAGCATCAAAGTCAGGGAAATGAACAGACCCAGATCTAAAGGAGGAGATCAGGAATGATGCAGCTCTGGACAGAGCAGTGTGATGGTGAATGCAGTGTTCAGGGGGAGGGTCTGGAGTGGTCCACAGGGTGCGTCACAGTGAGCTCTGGGCCTCTGTGGCAGGCCAGTACCCAGGGAAAAGGGCTGCGAATATGAGATAGTTGGGGAAGAAACGAACTACTGATAGGCATGGGGTGAATCAAAATGGCATAGGACATGGTGAGGCAGTGGAGAGGCCAGGACTCATACTGTGGAAGAAATGCACAGCCACCTCACTTTAAAGACTGCTGGCAGCGTCTGGTAGTGGAGAGCTGTGTCCCCTGAGACCCAGCAGCTCCTTCCCAGGACTACATGGCAGCGTCCAGCACCGCCCCTTAGAGTACAGTGGCTGAATGGTGATCAGACAGCGAGGGAATGATAGCCTGCAACTCCACGCAGTGGTATGAATGGCTCCCACAGTGTTGAAGGAAAACAGCCAGTTAAGAGGAGAAAAGACTGCAAGATTCCATTTATACTAATTTCAAAACTAAGCTTAAACTTACTAGTGTCAGGATGTTGGACCTCACTGGACAGGGAGTCATGAGGACGTCTGAGTGCTGATAACATTTGTTCCTTGGGTGTGTTTGAATAGTCATAGTCTGGCTTTTGAATAGTCATACACATGCAACTTCTACGTAAGCCAGTTATACTTTTATGAAAAACAAATGACAATATGGCATATACAGCAAAGGCCGTGAAAAGTCCATTTTGGGACACTGCATATGAGATGTCTGGACAGCAGGTGGAAATGCCCAGAACTATTGCTCTGGTCTAGGTTAAAGTCCAGGACATTGAGCTTTGCAGAGAATGACTGGGAAGGGGGGGGGGGGCAGTGGGGCAGCGGAAGAACCGATGCAGACAGAAGCAGGAGGGAGTAGGGCCCTTCCTTAGAGGTTTCCCAGCCGTGGCTGCACTGGATATAACTTGTCCTTGAGAATTTCTTTCCTAGAGGGGTGGAGACAGCTGTTCCTTCATCCCTTTGGGTGGTACTGTCTTTTTTCTCTTCTTTCTGGAGGTGCTAGGGATTGAACTCGGTACCTCACATATGCTAGGCAAGGACATCTTCCTTTTCAAAGCTGAAAAAGCAAGTGGGACATCATGGCACATGTTTGTAATCCCAGCACTTGAGAGGGGGGTGAGGCATCCTTGGCTACAGAGTGTGGTCATGGCTAGCCTGGCCTACATGAAACTTTGTCTCAACAAAACCAAACCAAGGAAGTAGAGTTGATATGTGACCTGCCCATGACTAGCGAGGGATGGAGTGAGGGTGCAGTCCATGTCCAGGGTGCCTTTGACCTCGCAGCTTACTGTAGAGGGCAGCCAGTCCCACAGAAAGGCCTTGGGTGTCAGCGTGAGGGGTGGTGGGCACCATGCTGCCCAGTACTCCTCTCTGGAGCACATGGGCCCCTCAACATAAAAGTGGATATGAACACACAGCATTAACTTGGGCTTGTTGCCCTACAGCCCGATAGGGGCTGCTGAGCTCCGCATTGCCTGTAAGCACGTCAGGTCAGAAGATCAGGGCTCCATCCTAAAAACCTATGTGATGTTGGGGGCCAAAGTGATGTGTCAGTGCAATAATAGTGCCAGTAGATTTCCTTTCATGGAAAATACTGGGGTAGGTGGACTATCAAACACGATCACATGGGACATCAAGGCATCACAGAAGTGCAGAAGGAAGTCCCTTGTCATGAACACACACACACACACACACACACACACACACACACACACACACACAGAGTCTCCACCACAAACTCTTACCCATCATGCATAGAAAGTTAGGAAGTTAAAGAAGTTCACTGGGAGAAATAGAAGCAGCCCTCTGCTTTCGCTTTGAATGTTCAGGTGCATGTGTGGAAGGCTTGGTGGCCACACCATGCTGCCGCTAGGAGGTGGGAAGCCCTTAGGCAGTGGGCCTAGAAGATGGAAGTTGGGTGTTCCGGGCATGCCCTTGAGGGTGCTTGGGGCCACTTCACCACTGCTCTTCCTGTGTTTGCTTCCTGGCCACCATGAGGTGAACAGCTTGGCTTCACTACACACGCCCGACATGAAGATCTGTCTCATAGGGTTAAAAGCAGTGTGACCATGGACTAAAGTGACCACATACTGAAACCTCTGAAGCTATGAGTGAAAATAAACCTTTATTCCTTAGAACTTGATTATCTCATGCATCTTGCCACAGTGATGGAAAGTCAGTACCCCTCCTGAACCTCCTTTCCTGGTTTTCAGGGCTCTTCCTTCATTATAAGGTGCCACCTCACTCTTCCATCCTTAAGTCTCATCATGTGTCAGTGGGATGTCACATAGAAATATCACATTCCTTGGAATGGGAGTGCTCCAGGGCAAACTGTCCAAATTCCCACCCTTTGCCTCAGAAGCTCCTAAAAAGATGCTGGATGACTGAAACTCTAGTTCTGGGGCTTCTTAGCATCAAAATATATAGATGTGGGACCAGTTCTGCTACCTCTCCTCAACTCCTTGGCTTTAGAAAGGGCTAGACGTCTCAATGGTACTGACGGCCCAGTGCGTGTGCAAGTCTGTAGCTCAGAGGCCAGTCAGGGCTGCTGGATGGCCATTAGCAGTCGTTCCTGTCCCACTTCCACTAAGCCCTGCTGCAACATGCGTGTCAGATGCCACTCTCCAAACAATGGCATTTGATTCAACTAAGTAGTACACTTAGCCCGTATCTGCCCAAACCTGCCTCAGCCCCAAGGCTGGGGAGTGCCCACCATGGGGTTTAGAATAGCTGAGGGCTTTCCTATTGCTTTGCAAAGGAACTCTGCGCCTCCGGTTCCCCAGAGTGACTTCCTTGGGAGGGAGACATTTTGACTTTTTTTTTACTTTACAAAAAATGTTTTTTATGTATTTAATTTTTTATTGGGGGTGGGAGGGAATGGGCACACCAGGGCCTTTAGCCACTACAAACAAACTCCAGAGGCGCGCGACCCCTTCTGCACATGTGCGACATTGCACGCTTGCGTCACTTTTGCGTCTGGCTATGCGGGACCTGGTGATTTGAACAAGCATTCTTAGGCTTCACAGGCAAGTGCTTAACTGCTAATCACATATCTGCAACCCCATTTCAACCTTTGTAGCTTATAAAATGGGCACTCATTGGCTGCAGAGAGGGCTCAGTGCTTAAGGCGCTTGCTTGCAAAACCTCATGGCCTGGGTTTGATTCTCCAATACCCATGTACAGCCAGATGCACAAAGTGGCATGAGTCTGGAATTTGTTTGCAGTGGCTAGAGGCCCTCGTGCTCCCTTTCATCCTCTCTCTCTTTTCCCCCGTCTCCCATCAACCTCTTCAAAGCTGGGTCAGAAAAATTAAAGCTGAAGTGTACCCAATTACCATGGATGTGTTGAGGAAGGATACTTAATTTTGCCTTGAGAATCAGAAAAAGCCCTCATAACAGATGCTAGTGACATGCAAACTGGGTATTGACCACTGCTAGAAGTGTTTCTGGCAGAAAGACATGACAAGAACAGACGAACAAAGTCTAGGCACATTAGGACTGAGGTTCAGAAAGTACTCTAATGTGTGTGGAGGTAGGGTGTGGTTGGTGAGGTTAAAAGAGGAAGCCTTTAACCACCGAGCTATCATCCCAACCCCTAGAATGAATTATTCTAATGCAAATTGTAGCACAATGAATGAAGGAACAAAATTTAAGTTATATCTATTTTTTTTAAAAAGATTAACTTTTATTTTCTATTAATTTTAACAGGTTATTCTCTTTCTTTCATTTATTTATTTATTTATTATTTTGAGGTAGGGTCTTTCTCTAGCCAAGGGTGACCTGGAATTAGTCTCTAGGTGGCCATGAACTCCTACCTCTGCCTCCTGAGTGCTGGGATTAAAGGTGTGTACCACCATGCCTGGCAATATCTGTTTTATTGTTTTTTTTTTTTTTTTTTTTTAATAACTAGCTTAGCCTAGAGAAAGAAGTCTGAGTGGGTGAAGTCAGTGGAGCAGGGCCGGAGCTGGCCTGTTGGAGGGAGGCTCTCTTGCTTCTGTACCTTGTGCTCTGCTGCTAAGCGTAGGTGCTGAGTCACACTGCAAGACTCCAGGGTCGGGACCCACAGTGATAGAGGAGATGGACAAGTTCCCAAGGATACGGATGAAATGTGGCATGACTAAACATAGATTGGCTAATCATCTGTTAATACAATTTAAAGGATTATTTTTACAATTCAAGAATTCAGGTTCCCCAGCAATGCAAATCACTGTCTTATGATAGGATAACAGCCAGGATCTGCTGAGTAAACTTAAACCACTGTCCCATCATTTGGCTGTAAAAAGAACTACAATAACAAGTCCCTGAATTACTCCTTAGCAGTGGACGTGGGGATTAAAGGCATCAGGTGAATTATGCAGTCTCATAGTTGATAAGTGTGATTGACATCAGCGGCTGCACTCCAAAGTCCTTTCTCACTTTTGGCTTTTTGAGGGAGTGTCTCACTGTAACCTAGGTTGACCTGGAATTCATTTTCTACCTTGGGCTGGTCTTGAACTCATGGTGTCATGGTGATCCTTTTACCTCAGCCTCCTGGGTGCTGGGATGACAGGTGTGAACCCCCCTTCCCCCCCTCCCCGCTTCCAGTGACCTTTTGAGAATCAGCGAATCGGTGAACTGGGGCACATATTGGAGGCACTAGACACTAGGAATGGACAGAGCCGTGAAGAGCAACCTTTCATGGCTTTTGGAGGCGCTTTGGCGCCCTCTGGTGCCCTCCTGTGTGCCCGAGTCCAGTGACGGCACACTGGCTATGTGGGACTTGCCAATTTGCAGAAGGGCACACAAGAGGGTAGCGTAGATGGGGCACGGCACAGGAAGGGCTTTCTTAGTCTTACATGCCTATCAGCCTCTGTCCCCATGTCTCTACGGACATACGAGTTTCTGAACAGAAGGATGAGCACAGTTGTCAGCCTTTGACACAAGCAGGAATCCATTAGAAAAATTAGAGGGCGGCGTCTGGGTGGGTTCAAGCCCCAGCCTTCGTGATTGTTTGCTCTGCCCGGATCCAGGGAACTGCATTTTTAACCACATTCTTACTCAAGTAGGTTTCATCTACATTTTCAAAAATAAAAACAGCACAATGGAAATTATGACATTCACAGGAAAGCTGGTAGACCTGGAAATGATCATATTAAGTGAAATAAACCAGACTGGGAAAGACAAATATCATGTTTTCTCTCATATGTGCAATGCAGATGTAAATATGTATACATATATATGTATATACATATACATATCACACACACACACACACACACACACACACACACATATATATATATATATATATATATATATATATATATATATATATATATATATCTTGTATATGTATATATGACATGAAAATAAAAAGGGGACTAAGAGAGTGGAATAGGAGGTCTAAAGGGAAGGGGAGAGGACTAGAGAAGGTAATGGAATATATATGTGCAAGCAGAAAGGGAAGTATTTGTGGGGAGGAACAGGGGAAGGTGGGTGGAAGGGGATAGTGAGGGCCAGATAAGAACAATAATTAATGATATATATGCTTGAATATGTCACAATGAAACCTATTCCTTTGCTAACCAACATGTAAAAATAAATAAATAAATAAAACGACCAACAAAACAACACCATACATTATTTAATATTTAGCTTTTAAAACTTGACGCTTTAGTACCGAACTGAACCCGGGGCTCCCATTCCTCGTTGTAAAAGGAAACCCAGTGGCTAAAGATAAAAGGGTCCAGCTCTGCAAAATGAACCAGTCCCAACTGCGCTGCTGGCCTAATTCTCAAGGACAAAGTTTAAATAAAATAATCCAAAACTCGAGCTCTTTGGAAACGTTTCTGAAGACGGGCACCCCTCCCCGCACCTGGGGGCAGACGGGGGAATTTGCGGACACATGAAACCCATTCCTTCCCCGTGAATGGCTGGTCTGCTCCTGTCTAGTCTAGAGCCTGGGGCTGAGGTCAGGGAGCCGGAGGGGACTGAAGAGGAGGAAGTCAGGCCCTGAAGGCAGCTGCAAACCCAGAAAGGAAGGGGCGGGGGGGGGGGGGGCGGAGGTGTGTGCCAGGCCAATCTAGGGTTCATTCTGCCTCCCATGCTTCACCTTAAACTCTAGGTCAAAGTTTTCAGAAACTTGATGGACACCAAGGTGTGTCAGGGAGCTGAAGAGCACAATGAACCACGCATGGTCGTCATTTATTTATTTATTTATTTAAAGACAGTATCTCACCATGTAGCTCAAGCTGGTCTTGAACTTGGGTTGATTCCCCCTGCCTCCCTCCTGCTGGGACTACCAGGCAGGTGCTGCTGTACTGGGGGGGGGGGGGTTCCACGACTCTTTCAGAGGAGCCAGGAGCATGGGCAGATCCAGAACTCAGGAAGTGAATGGCCACCGTTGCCCACAAGGACAACTTCCACTTGACATAATCATGCAGCTCCTCCCACTTGATAATTCAGAGACTCTTCCCCGTCACCCCCGTCCCCGCCAGCCCCCTGCGGCCCAGTGTTGACAGCTAGACTCCTCCTACTTAGGGTCCGTGGGGGGTGTGGGCAACCTCGGCTGTGCATGGGTGCAGCGTGGCAGCTTTGGAAACCACACACCGGGGCTCACCCTTGGGGTGCTGGGGGGACCTGGCTGGGACTCGCGACCCTGGGATTTTCACATACTCTGTCCAATGAGCTGCCTTACCTCCCTTTTTCTGGGACCCTCTGTGCTCAGGCCATGCACGACCACCTCTCTATGACACTGTGACACCCTGAAGTGCTGGGGAAAGGAGCGAGAGCCCCCCTATCTGTGAACCAGGCAGTTCAGAGAGGGCTGGCGCCTCTTCCCCGCCCTGCCATCACAGCCGGCTTGGTTCTCCCCTCCTCCTGTCCTGTTCCAGTACTACCTGATCCCGACGCGGTTACTCTTCCTCCGGTCTCTACGCTCCGGGCAGGGACCCACCCTCACGTGCTGCAGGCTCACCATCCGCATCCACCTGCGTCCACACTGCTCCATCCTCGGGCCCCAGGCGCCCCGCTACATCGTGGCATCAGGGGCTGCCTTGACTTTTCCTTTCTGGGGCCCAGTCACACACTCAGCAGGGTGGCGGGGCCCAGTGCTGCTTACCTTGTGTGTTCGGGCTGCCGAGGCGGCTGTTTCTGGTTAGTGGTTCCTGTTTCCGTTTTCACTGAGATGTAGGTCTATCTCCCAACTACACCGAGAGGGAGAGAGACTTCACTGTTGAAGATTCTCCGTACATGTTCCTTCCGTTTCTGGAGCTGGTCATTTCAGTGATGCTCCTGGCTTCTCTTGGGGAAACCCAGCATAGCATTGACCGTCAGGAATCCCAGCATGCCCAGGCAGAGGCAGAGGGATCGAAGCAAGTTTAAGATCTGGTGTGCCCCGCGTGGGGACTTGATAGCTTAGCAGACTCCAGGAGTGACTGATGAGAGCCAGGCTGTGGCCCAAGACACAAATCCCGGATGCATATAAGAATGCCTCTGGGAATGCCTGTGCCAGGCCCACTGCTGACTTAGGCCAGGGTAGGGCCTGTGCATCAGATTCAGGACATGACCTACCTGGGACTAGGCCTATGTGGTGACCTCAAAGGCTGGACCTTGACCCAGCCACGGCCTTCATGTCATCCAAGAGTTTATGGGCAGCTCACATTTGTGGCTCTATCAGGATTTACTGAGCCTAAATCCTTGGGGCTGTGGCTTGTCTCTGTTTGCCCTGCAGATGGTTCCTGTATCCAGAAGACTTTGGAGCCCGTGTGTTACAATGGGGAAGGTTTTATTGGAGTTGGTATCTTTCTGTTTTGCATTTGTATTGTGGCGTGCGTGTTTGGGCATGCATGTTCATGTGTGTGTGGGTGCACATGTGTATGTGTGCATGTGGAGGCCAGAGGTCAATGTTGGGTGTCTTCCTCAATTGCTTTCCACCTTCTTCTTTTTTTTTTTTTAAATTACTAAATTATTACACTTATTTAGGGAAGTACTGAGCCAAGGAAAGATACACCTATGTGGCTTGAGATCCCACATGGAGGGCCTGGGAAGACCATGGAGAGAAAAGAAAGTTCAAAGGGCTGCTGCCATGTGGGGAGCTGGAGGGGTAAAAAGCCCATGTGGAGAGTAAGGGCTAGAGCCTCCCCTCCTAGGCCGAGCTGAGGAGGAACACACCAGCAGCTGGACCTCCAAGAGAGCTCAGGCAGCACCAAGACCTTGTTCTCCCCTTGCAAACGTATTTATAACCTTATGGTGGTGGGCTCTACCTTCTGGCTCAGCTCACCTGAGGGACAGGTGATTGGCTTGGGCTAGGGACTGTTTCAGAATGAGGCTAGCCAGGACGCCAAGTTCTGGGGGCTGAACTTTGACCAACCACAATGTTAGGGCTAGATTTAAATCCTAGGAGAGGGCTGGATGCAAAGCTGAAGGACCCAGGTTCGATTCCTCAGTACCCCATGTTAGCCAGATACACAACGGGGGCGCATGCTTCTGGAGTTCGTTTGCAGTGGCTGGAGGCCCTGTCACACCCACTCATTCTCTCTCTCCCTCTTTCCAATAATTTTCAAATAAATAAATAAAATATTTAAATCCTGGGAGAGACCTCCTTGCAGGAGGGGCCCAGGTGGTTTGTGGTTAAACAGATCTATCCACCTTATTCTTTGAGACGTGGTCTCTTGCTGAACCCAGAGCTACCAATTGGGCTAGACTAGCTAGTCAGTAAGCCCCAGGGATCCTCCTGTTTCTTCCTCACCAGCTCTGGGATTATGGGCACATGTCACTGTGCTTGCTGTTTTAAGGGTATTTAGGATCAGAATTCCTGTCTTCATGCTTGCACACCAAACACTTTATCCACTGAGCCATCTTCATGCCCCTGGAGGAACTTTTCTCTTTTAATTTAAATTTACTCTACTGTGGTTTCAGAAAACAGCATTGATATCACCTGAGAACTTTCTAGGAAAGCTCATTCTCAGGTCATTCCACTACACCAAACTCTGGGAACTGGGTTCAGTCATCTGTGATAAGTAAATTCCAATACGCACTGGAATTTGAGAGCCACTGACTTTCCACCTACCTGCCTGTATCACTTGAGGCCATTACATGACTTGGGATCCAAGCTCTAAGGACTCTGTAAGGCAAGGGTGATTGCAAAAGACTGTACAAGGGCTGGAACTTCTTTCCTATAAAATGATGAAAATCTCAGGGTAAGATGGTATGGATCACTCTGATGGAGTCCTTCCCTGAACACTACCCACAAGTGTTGCAAGGAGGATCCTGTAGTGTTTTGTAGGCAAGATTCAGTCAGCTGGTTCGACAAAGGTTCTTGCGTCTACCCATAAGAATGTGTTTGTTGTGTATGAAACAGATTTCAAATTCTAGCAAGGACAAGTGAATGGATGCTGTAGAGGAAAAAAGAGTAAGGATGAGAAGCCAACTGTTTCTCAGGGTTACTATATGCTAGTTTTGGGGAGGGAGAGAGACAACCAAAAACAACTGTGAGGCTGGAGGGATGGCTTAACAGCTAAGGTGTTTGCCTGTAAAGCCAAAGGACCCTGGTTCAATTCCCCAGGACCCGAGTAAGCCAGATGCACAAGGTGGCACATGTGTCTGGAGTTCATTTGTAGTGGCTGGAGGCCCTGGTGCACCCATTCTCTCTCTCTCTCTCTCTCTCTCTGAGTCTCTCGAATAAATAAAAAAGAAGACTTAAAAAACAACAACTGTGTGTTGTTCTACCCATTCAATATATATATATTTTTTTCCTGAGAGTGTTGAGTTAATCATATAGCTTAGGCTTTGACATATCTTTCAAAGCCTTTCTCTTGAATGTATGAAAGTGTGTATGATCTTTTATTCTTATGCCTCATTCTATTTTCCCTTCCTAGAAACAATATGACTTTTCGTTATGTGTACTTACAACATGGTATTGTTGTGTGTGTGTGTTCAGATTTGTAGAATGTGTCATTTCTGTGATGCAAACGCTGCCACTATGGCTGTTTTCAGGTGACCAGTGTGATGTCACCGAACCGCACAGGGAAGCGTGTGCCCACTTGTGTGACCAGCTCTCAGGAGTTGGTGGGGCTGGCCCCGACTTTCCACGGTTGGTGCTTAATTGAAGTGCTGGGCCAGACTGATTAGTTTGGCCGCCCATAGACATTGTATGTTTTTATACGTTGAGCTCTCTCATCCAATCTGTCTCCACCTTGCTTGGAATCCTGGGTCAACTCAGCTTGTTTTATAGGTGAGGATATTGAAGTACTTAGAGCGGCTGAAGGGGTTCATGAGTGGCCAGTAATCAGAATGGTATGCAAGTGGAGGGCTTCCTGCTCTGAATAAAATCAGATTATAAGACTTTGGTGGAAAATGCACAGGAACCCATAGTTCAATAGCTCCATGTCATCACTTGCTGGTTCTGGGGCAGTCGAGTGAGCTGGGAGCATAAACAGCCTTCTAGCGAAGTTCCTGGATGCTTGATCCTTTGAGAGCCATAATTTTATAGTCATTAAAACACAGGCTGAGACCTTCTTGGCCTCAAGGTGTGATCACAGGCTCAGAGGTAGCCCTGGAGTGTGAGTCATTTCCCTTTCCTACATGGAGGATTTGTCTGCATGGAGAAGTGCTGGATTTTCCTGGAGAAGTCATAAAGTGGGCTGGATAGGATCAGTGTTCTTGGGCTGGTAAAAGATGGCTAGGATTTCAGAGTACACAGAAAAATGAAAAAAAAATAAATGTAGAAAGTAGTTTTTTTTTTTTTTAAAAGAATTGATTTTGGTAAAATGTAATTCTCAAGTGGAATGGCCTAAGTGAGGCCAGGGGAAGTGATTGAGTGAGAGAAGGCTGGGAGGAGGTCGATCAAAATTCAAGATGTTCTGAACAACACATACGAAAGCCTACTTTTTTGGATAATGGCATACCCAGAAGCCATAGATTAGTACTAGAAAATGTTCAGTGCCAGGGATGGGATTCTTTCCAGTGAGTTGTTGGCCAGGGAGGTCCCTGTTACTTCCAAAACATTACAGGCTATTGCCAAGGACCTTGGTTTCTTATGAGTAACAGATTGTAAGACCCTATTGCTGAAGACTTCACATGCCTGGGTGGCAAGGTCACTGAGAAATCAAGCTGGTGCTGAGCCGAAAACCTTCTCACTGTAGACCAGCCAACTGAAAGCTGGAAAAAGCTGCACTGCATACAGCCCTATGGGAGACGGAAGTCATCAGCAGTGAAAACAGTGGACTCTGGAAGTCTCAAGTTTGGTCAGACAGGCCAAATGACTGAACAGGTGCAATAGTGGCATGTCTGCTCTGGGGAAAACCAACTGCTCTTTAATTGGACTGGAGGCCTGCTTGCTCTATGGGAGGAAATACGTGCCTGGTACTGAAAACCTAATCAAAAGCCTATGGCAGAGGAGGTCTTGAGCCTTAGGGGTATAAAGCCTGCTCTTGTCTGGATAAATGCATTCATTACTCTCACCAAACTGCCCTGAAAGTACTTCACTTAATGTTCATATTCATATATTAATACTACTCTCACTTTTGGTTAGAGAAGCTTCTCTTTTCAGATGGCGGTGACCAGTGGGATGACCCAAAACACAACACATTGCTGAGAAGAAGAGACAAAAGAGTACTCAGCACTAAAACATCTGTGTCACACCTTCCAAGGCTCAGGGTACATTCCAGAAGAGGAGGCAGAAAGAATATAAGAGCCAAAGGAATGGTATGACTCCTTACAATGCAGTTGTTCAGACAGAAATTGTCCTTGATATCCACGACCTCGCAGTGCCTAGCAATACCTTCACAAGATCCTCATAATAGGAGAAAAAGACGATGACATCAAAATGAAAGACAGACAAATGGAGAGAGGGAGGGGACACAATGGAGAGTGGAGTTGGGAAGTGGAAATGGGGGGAGGGGAGGGAATTATCATGGTTTATTGTCTGTAAGTATAGAAGTTGTCAATAAAAATTTTTTAAATGTAGCTGGGTGTGGTGGTGCTTGTCTTTAATCCCAGCACTTGGGAGGCAGAGGGAGGAGGATGGCTGTGAGTTTGAGGCCACCCTGGGACTACATAGTGAATTCCAGGTCAGCCTGGGCTACAGTGAGACCCTACCTCGAAAGACCAAAATCAATCAATCAATCAATCAATCAATCAATCAATCAACCAATCAATCAAATGTAATTCTCCCTTAAAGCTGCATTTATAGGCAGCCTGTCTCTTTCCCTTTGTTTCTGTCCCCACTCCCTCGTGTCATCATCCCATTATGCTAAACTGGAAGTGTGTGTGCCAGGAAGGTCTTCCTGTGGTAGAAGACGATCATTCTCCTCTGGGAAGGGGAGGATGGTTGGGCCAAGTGATTTCCCACAAAGAAGTACTGTGGTTTAGGAGCGCAATTGAAGCCATGCTCAGAAACTAAATATGGGGTTACTGGACATTCAAGAGGGACTGGAAGAAAGTATACTCTGAAAAGTTGCACAGGCTGTTAACACTGGGTACTCACATCATAGAAAGCATCGCGCACGGTCATTGTGAAACCGTCCATCAGAAAACCCACCCATCCTCTGGTCATTCCTCCAACACCCACATCTCTTCCCAGAAACATGGCTGAGTGTGAAAACCCCCTACGTATACAACTTATGAGCATGTAAAACAAGCCCCATTTCAAGAAAACCCTGACACCAACTTGCAAATTTAAACAATTTAATGAGAGTTTGATTATGAATATTACAGAGGCAAAGGTATTGGTTTACTGCGTGATTTGGATGTTGAAAGGAGATCACTGCTAATGTTATGACATTCCCAGAAATACTTTTGTTATATAAAATACACTGGCATTTTCAATAAATGTAAGTTCCTAACCTCACGTCTGAGGAGCATCTCCCACACTCAAGGGCGACCTCCACATAACAGCAGTGCTGTCCTTCGCTCTATCAGTTACTCAAAGCGATTACTTGCTGGTCATGCTGACTTGATTACAGTAGGCAGAGAAGAATCAACACTTCTGAGGTAGAAGGGACATTCGAGTCCCTCCTTGTCATAAGAAAATCCCTGACAAACAAGAAACCAAGGCTGAAATGGGGGAGGGGGAAGGACTGGTCTGAGATCACTGGAACTCATTCGTGGCAGAGCTGAGTAGGGGCTTTCCATCTCACCTTCTAGGCTGGTGGACATTTTCCAGACATTAAGCTTTACTCCATGAAATGACTGAGCCAGGTGAACAGTAAGTTCTTCTCCAGGGGAGTACCCAGAGCACCAGCCATGGGTATCAATCTTTTTGCTAACATAGCTTTGATAAGTTTTATACATCGTAGGGTGGTTCCCAACTAGTGACCCTTGGGCTTGGGGAGAGAATTACAGAACAGGAGGTTAAGTGGCCCTTAACTTGGGGGACCCGGAATACCTGCAGAAGGCTGTTGTTACATTGACATGCTCTAGAAAGGGCAGGTTAGGAGACATCATAGGCCTGGTACTTTGTTATGGTGGATGCTCTTCTGTTTCGCTCCTGGGACAGGTAGTAGATGCGGTTGGCTTCCGGGTAGGTGACTTTGCTGAGCGGCAGCTTGTAGATGGCGGGGTTGTTGGTTGTCAGGAGGAGGAAGGTGAGCGCTGAGAGGCAGAAGGGCCACGTGCAGGGTGGCAACCCAAACTGGAAGGAGGGAGAAGCACAAGAGAAGTCTCTGTCACCTCACATGCTACTGCTTGTTTAATGAGCTTTTATCAATCACTGTAGGCCCTCTCTGCAGAAAGGGGTGATTTGTGGGTGCTGGCGAGGGTAATGCTTAACTGACAGACAAGATAGATGAAATCCTGCCACGAGGCTGCATTGTCACAGCTGAGCACACATGCTCTTCGCAATGCAGCCTCTGGGCCCGGCTCCCATGAAGGTGCTTTTGTGTAGGTCCATCTTGTCCCAACCCTAGGAGCTATGGCTATTCTACGCCTTCTCCCGTCATCCTCTTTTAATAAATGTTTTTATTTACCTATTTGCAAGCAGAGAGAGAAGAGAGGCAGAGAGAATGGACACACTGGGACCTTAGACCACTGTAAACAAACCTCAGATGTGTGCGCCCCTTTGTGCATCTAGCTTTACGTGGGTGCTGGAAAATCGAACTGGGTAATCCTTAGGCTTTGCAGGGGAGCGCTTTAACCACTGAACCATCTCTCCAGAGCTGTCAACCTCTTTTGAAGCAATGTATTTGGAAGCCATTTTGTACCTGAAGCTGAGGTCACAGCTGATTGGGTGAGAGAGATGGGCACCTGATTCAAACACAGCTTCCTGTAAGCATGTGACCTGAACCAATGGAATCTCTCCTGAGAATCTGAAGGAAAAGGCACAGAGCCTGTGTCTATGGGGCTCTCGGACTGACAGGGCTGGGGAAGCAAGCCCCCGATGTCTAGAAACCCTTTACAGAGATGCAGGAAGTGAACTCCTTGTCCCCAGAACTGGAGGTAAAAAGTAGCTGCTGCTTTTCTCAAGAGCCCTCTCATCCCCACACCCATTTCTCATCATGTAGACTTGGCCTTTATTCCTCAAGGTCCCCGGAGAATTTAAATACTTCTTCCCATTCTTCATCTGAGATGGCATGAGTGGATGGTTTGTAAAGAGCCTGTGAATTCATTTATGAAGCAGATCAAACCATCTCCCCACCCCCGACATTTTCCTATAATCCATAAAGACTCCAGGTGGCACCATGCCAGTATCCATGCTACCCAAGTGGAAGAGCAAAGGTGTTTGTTGTGGGGAGACATGGGAGCTCAGGAACAGCCCCAGAACCACAGCTCTAGGGAATACCCATGAGTGACAGAGTCCACGCGGCAAGTCTTCCCAAAGCTCTGCCAAGACTGCACAGCGGGTTTTGGGGAAGCATCCCTTGAAATCCCACAGTGGAAATTCCCCAGACCCAGATGGAAATCTCAGCTCCGATCGCCTTGTTATAACTGTTGAATCTCTCTGAGGACACTTTCCTCTATGGCACATTAATTAATGCCTCCTCAGAGAGTTGGTGCTCAGTGCATGATACGAAATGCTCAGTAAGTGGTCCTCGGATGCGGCCGTTCTTGTGAAGCAAACGGCAGCGTGTGGAAGAGCAAGGCTGCGTGATGTGTGCCAGTGAGAAAGGCTGCCAGGGCACCACGCAGAGGGCAGAGGACCTCCTCCAGGTATTTGTGCCTTGCCTTCTAGGATGTCTCTTGCTACTGCAACCATGAGCTTTGGTTTGCATCTGGCTTTACATGGGTGCTGGGGAACTGAAACTGGGCCACCAGGCTTTGCAAGCAAGTGCCTTTAACTACCTAGCTATCTCTCCAGCCCTGATAAGGAAGGGCTTTTCTGAGGAGGGCTAAAGTGGTTTCATAAATGTAGCTCAGTATCCTTCTATCATACTCCCCAGTGAGACTGGAGATTCCTTCTGGGTAAGTTAATAACCTGCTCTTTTTTTGAGTATCTCTGATACTGGTCAGTGTAATGCTGTAAAGAGAGTAGGCACACAGGAAGTAAATTTGACTTTGCTCTGAAGAATTCCTACAGGGAGTGGTGGAATCTATAAGTCCTGGGCGTGCAGAGGGCAGGGCGGGTCAGCATTGGCAACACAGGGTCAGGAACCTCCTTCTGGTGGCTTGTCTGAGGAAAGCCCATGACACATATTTACTGAATGACTGATCAGGCAAATGGGTGGCGCTAAGAAAGATGGCAATGCCTGGGCTGATGGAAGCCTCAGGCATGGCATCCCATCCTCTTATCTTCTCTGTGTTTCTGGTGGCTGCTGCTCAGTCCTAGCTTTAGCTTTCCTTTTGTGTGTGTGTGTGTGTGTGTGTGTGTGAGAGAGAGAGACAAGATCTTGCTATAGTTCAGGCTGTCCTAAAACTTTGTTGCTCAGGATGGCCTAGAACTTGTGACCTTTCTCTCTCAGCCTTTTGAGGGCTGGGATTACAGGCATGGGCACTGTGCCCCGTCTTCACTTGTTATTTCTTGAGTGCTCATCGTGGACTGCGCCCTGTGGTAGGTATTAAGATTAAGATAAGACTACAGAGGGATCCTGTTCCAGGGCAGTAGCTGGGCTGGAGGACCGATGAGTACTAAACTTGTCACAGTATTGTGTGTCAAGTGGAGGAGCACGCAACATGTGTTGGGATTCACAGGAGGGACTTAGTACATTAGGAAAGGCTTAAGTTTGCAGCTTAGGAAATAGCTTTCTATGCTAAGTCCAACCCACCTATTTTCCCGATAGGAAGGAGGAATTTAGACAGCTGTGAGTGGAATGTCTATACCGTCTCCACCCGCAGGATCTATAGGACTTCTCCTGCTTGCCCATGTTAAGTTTCTTTTGTGTTCTCACTGAAGATGTATGTGTGTGTGTGTGTGTGTGTGTGTGTGTGTGTGTGTGTGTATCAGCAGCGAGCTGAGCCTAGGTTAGCCAGATGGCTACTCCTGGCCTTGCATACCGCCCTACACTGTGACCCAGACAAAGAGGAGGTTCAGGGATTATGTGTGCCCACAAGCTCCCAACTCAGGCTTCTCTTTGGCTGACTAATGCATGACTCTCTCTGTTCCCTGAAGCCACTACCCATGAACCGTGCTAGTTGCCGTAGGACAGAGATGTATGCTGGCCACGAAGCAGCTAATTTATACACACACATAATGATGATGATGATGATGATAATGATAATTTTAAAATAGCTCTAGAAGGTGGTCCAAATATAAGGTTATCTCTTTAGATTGTCCCAGAAAGAGCTCCACCAGCCACTGTCAATGGAGTTGGTTGACTCATGGTTGACATTTATGCCTCTGTGATCTGGCTCCCTCCTGGTCATACTGAAGAGAATGGCATGATTTGAGACAAGGTGGGGATGAGCTGGGAAGGGTCCTGGGAGGAAGGGCGTGTGCAGGGCTTGGGAAGCAGAGAGAAGGGTGTAGTTTCAGCCCATGAGACTTACCACAGACAACATGTTGGCTAGAGCGGCACCCAGGTAGGCTGCAAACAGCGCTGGAAGAAGAGCCAAGCACAAATCGCTCAGTGACGACTTAGCAGCGCCTTCTACGTAGCTTACACATTCTCTCTTCATTCATCTTGTGCCACAAGGGCTATCTCTCAGATGTCAAGAACATCAATGAACATAACAAAGCGAGAAACAGTTCCGTTGCCTGGCAGCTTTAAAGGGGTTAAGTTCCACGCAAATGCTGGTACAGCTAAGGCAGCAGGTGAACTTTGTTAAAAAGGGCCAGGATTTAGTTGTTATAGTTCTCTTGGGTTCCACCACCTTGCATTCCAGTAAAAGAACGTTTAACAGCATAAACCACAAATGAAAATTTTACTGTATTGTGAAGGCAAGTGGGTCCCAGAACTCCCTGCTGGAATATTTCATCACATGGTATTAACATAATATGGGTTTCTAGGGAGAAGCAGCATTCTGGACGTTGGGGAAGACCAAATCTATCTTCTGTCTTATCTTGTAGGCTGTGTGGAGGGGGCATAGCAGACTGACTGCTGGGAAGATCCAAACACTGGTGAGAGATGGGAGATAATAAAACAGGCCAGTGTAACTGGGCTTTGCTTCTGGGCCTTTAATTTCTCAACAGAGAATATCCCAGTTGTCCCTAAGATATTAACAACAGCTAACAGCTAGCCTTTATTAGAGAGTTACTATATGCCCAGCTAAGAGCAAGACCAACTGTGGCCTCAGCATTCCTGCAGCATAAGCACTGTTACTGTCTGCATGTCACAAAAAAGAAAACAGGTGCAGATAGATTAAATTACAAGACTATTTGATGAGGCTATGAGTTGGAGAAGCCCCCTTTATTTTTTAAGGTAGATGAGCAGAGGAAACTAAGAAATGGGTTATATGAAGTGGAGTGTGGGACAGGCAATGGGTTCTGGGGTTCCCACGAGCCACTTGACTTCTCTTGGAGGGACTAAGAGTCTATGACATACTTTGTATTGTTCTTAACTAGTGCATGTTATTTACAGGTAACTGGGGCCAGCCCCTCCCAGGTCCTTCCCAGGTGTCAGCCATTGTCCTCATTATATCCATCCTTATCTGACTTGATCTTGATGACAATCCACAAGATAGACACTGCTTGTGTCAGACATTATGATTTAGAGATGGCTTAGTGGTTAAGTGCTTGCCTATGAAGCCTAAAGACCCCTGTTTGAGGCTCGATTCCCCAGGGCCCATTTAAGCCAGATGCACAAGGTGGCGCATGCATCGGGAGTTTGTTTGCAGTGGCTGGAGGCCCTGGTGTGCCCATTCTCTCTCTGCCTCTCCAAATGGTTCCAGCCCCCAAATTATTCTTTTACAATTTTAAAAATAGCAGGGAGTGATGGGACATGCCTTTAATCCCAGCACTCAGGAGGCAAAGGTAGGAGGATTAACATGAGTTCAAAGCCAGCCTGATACATAGTGAATTCCAAGTCAGCCTGGGCCAGAGCAAGACCCTACCTTGAAAAACCAAAAAAATAAAAAATTAAAAAATATTTGTGAGTGCATGTGTTTGTGTGTGTGTATGGGCAGGCCAGGGCCTCTTGCCACTGTAAATGAACTCCAGATGCATGTGCTACTTTATGAATCGAACCTGGGTTGTTAGGATTTTCAAGCAAGTGCCTTTAACCACTGAGCCATCTCTCCAGCCCCTCAAAGTATCTTAAGGAAATAAATATATGGCCATATATGATCTAGAGATCTTCCTTAGCAAAGAATATTTTGGAAATTTTTTTATTGCAAACTTAGTTTTTAAAGTTTATATGATATTTTTTCATTGTCTATGGATGTACTGAAATGGAATCTCTGTTTTAAATATTTCAGTCAGAAGGAGTTTTATTTGGTTTTTATTCATATAGTATCAAAAAACAAAGAATGGACCTGGAGACATGGCTTAATGGTTAAGGTGCTTGTCTGCAAAGCCAAAGGTCCTACGTTTAATTCCCCAGGATCCATGTAAGCCAGATGCACAAGGTGGCACATGCATCTGAAGTTTTTTTGCAGTGGCTGATAGAGAGAACAACATTCTCTATCTGCCTCTTTCTTTCTCTCTCTCTTTCTCAAATAAATATAAAAAATTAAAAATAAAAGAACAAAAAACAAAGAATGGTTAAGAATGGGAATGTGTAAACTTGCTATAGTCAATTTAATTTTCTGGAACTCTGGACAAATATGCAATCAAGAGGCATTATGTGGGGCTGGAGAGATGGCTTAGTGATTAAGGCACTTGCCTGCAAAGCCAAAGGACCTTGGTTAGATTCCCCAGAACCCATGTAAGCCAGATGCACAAGGTGGCACATGTATCTGGAGTTCATTTGCAGTGGCTGGAAGCCCTGGCACACCCATTCTCTCTCTCTCTCTCTGCCCCTTTCTGTCTCTCAAATAAAATAAAATAAACTTGTAAAAAAAGAGGCATCATGTGAAGGGCCTTTGGTTACTGGGAATCTTTCATTATTGTGTATGGTGCATACTGCCCCATTCTGATTGTATGGACGAACATGTAGAGTTGCCCTCTCACTTCCCATCACCAGCCAGGAAAGAAACAATCACGGGAGACAGTCTATGAGCAACAATATGACAACCATCATCTAAAAATCTTCTTGGAGAAGGGAAGATGGCTAAGTGGTTAAAGGCACTTGCTTGCAAAGCCTGCTGGCCTGGGTTCAATTCCCAAGACACCCATGTAAAACTGAATATGAAAAGTGGCTCAAGCATCTGGCATTCTTTTGCAGTGGCAAGGGTCCTTGGTGCAACCCTACATAAACAGGCACACAAGTAAACAGAAATATCAGTGGCGCGGCATCCTGTGTGCAGTGAAAACAGTCGAAGGCGCTGAAGACATTGCCAACTAACAGCTTTCGTAAAGCAAACAATTTTGCCCATCATCCCGGGAGGATAGCAGTATCGTTGCAGAGTGGTTTCCTTTGCAGGGAGGGACACAGAGCTCCTCCGAGGTCAGGAGGAACCTGTGTGGGTGGTACCTACCGCAGGCGATGGCGAGCAGGTGCGTCTGCCAGGTGATGGCGTAGAACATGCCCCCGACAGCGATGCACGCCAGAGTGCTGTTGAAGCCGCACAGGCCGAAGTAGATGGAGTCAAAGGGCGTGGCGATGCTGAGCGCTGGGGAAGGCGAAAGCGAGGCAGGCCTTTACCGAGGGCTGCTCAACCCGCCTGCCTGAAACCCACCCGCCCCTCAGTAGAACCAAGGGTCCTCTTAGAGGTTTATACACAAAAAGAAGTTTTGATGTTATTCAGTGAAAACACATAGAAAGGAAATAAATATACCAAACCATGTGAATACCAGCGGCTAAGCTCTTGTGAGTTGAAGAGAGCCTTGGAGTAAGGGCTCTGTGATCTCAGTTAAACACACACACCCCAACATATTCTTCTGAGAACAGATCCTTCTTTTTGTCCCTGGGGATAAGACTTAAGATAGAAAGACACCTGGAAGAACACTTTCCCAAATTTTAAATTTATTCCTAGGTTTAAAACACCTAACACTAAAGTCTCCCTTGAGGAGCAGTCGTTCTCAGAGGAACAGGGAAACACTAGATCCAAAGTGGAGAAATAAGTGTGGTGGGCGGAGAAAGCGTCCGGGAGTCAGCGCGTCCAGTGTTAGTGACACATGTCACCACTTTCTTTGATACCCCTATCACACATTAAAGTGGTAGCGTGAGGGTACACACCTGCCAACATCCCCATGGTGGATCCAATGGCTGCGTGCAAGCAAATGAGGGGCGAAGAGATAAACAGAGCTATGAGGAAGATGCCTCCAGTCCAGGGGTTATCACAGCCATACACCTGGCCAATTCCAACAGGGATGGCTCGCAGGAGCTGCAGAAGAACAGGGCCACATGCTCATTATGGACACAGAAGACACGACTTCCACGTCAGCTCCGAAGCCCTGGCTCACTTTATTTATGGCAGTCTCGTTATGTGTCTTACTCTGGCATTGAACTTGCAACCCTCCTGCTTAAGCTCCTGAGTGCATGCTAACATTTCTGTTAGAGTAGGTAAACTAAAAAGGGAGCAAAAACTGTACCACATCAGCTTTGAGTTCTTGGGGTACTAAACAATTAGGGTGTTGAGTTTCTTTCATTCAGAAAGCCATTTACCACTCATTAAGAGAAACTGAAAACATTTTTCATGAGGGCAGTTTTATTCGTTATAAAAGTAACATGCTTCTGATCAAAATGATCACTATATTATTTATTTAATTTTATTTTTTGTTTTTTGAAGCAGGGTCTCACTCTACCTCAGGCTGACCTGGGATTCACTCTGTAGTCTCAGGGTGGCCTCAAACTCATGGCGATCCTCCTACCTTTGCCTCCTGAGTGCTGGGATTGAAGGCGTGCATCACCACCCCCAGCTATATTTTTTATTTTTAAAGATATTTTTATTTATTTATTTGTGAGCTGCAGAAACAGGGAGGGGGAAAAAGGAAGAGAGGGGGCCACAGGGAGAGGACAAGAGAGAAGGAGGGAGAGAGAAGGGGAAGAGAGAGAGAGAGAGTCAGAGTGAGGAGCTCTTGTCCCACAAACAAAATATAAATGTATGAATTGCTTTTGCATCTGGCTTTGGTGGGTACTGGGGAATTGAACCCAGGCCAGCAGGTTTTGCAAGCAAGTGCATTTAACAACTGAGTCATCTCCCCAGCCCTCAACACATATATTTCTAAAGCAAAAAGGTGACAAGAAGGTTAACTATTAGAAGGAAGCTGGTGCTTGGTTATTTCCAAGAACCACATATCTAGCTGTGGGGACACTAGTCTTGTCCTGCTGACTGGTTGCAGTAAGATTTGCAGAATGGGTCTAGAGCAGGTGGTGTGGTCTGGAAACTGCTCTTGTGGTTGAAACACCTGAGGGGTTCTCTGTTTGACTCAGGCCTCCACATACCCATGTACCCAAGGGTCTGTCTATCAGTAAAAAGCAGGGCGTGGAATATGACCAAGGGGTTAATTTGGGCTCAATCACCCATTTCTTTAAAGCAGAAAGTTGAGTAGAATTCTGGAAGTCGTGGTGAGAGGACTGCACGAGGGTCTGGACAGAGGCAATGACGTGAAGCTGTTTCATTCCTGCCCAGTCATGCCTCTGGAAAACCTCTCCAGCAGTCACTCAACATGGTTGGGAGTTTCACATTCTCTGACAGTCACCACTTGTGTATGTGAAATTCAGAGTATAAATTCCAGCTGTCAGGAAGACTCAGCACATGAATTATTATGATAGTCCATTCTGTTGGCCAGAAACTTATTTCTCGAATGACTACAAAAAAAAAAAACCTGAATTTCTTTCTGTATCTTTGGTGCTCTAAGTGTGGAGAATTATTAAAACTATTTTTATCTCAGCCAGGCATGGTGGTACACGCCTTTAATCCCAGCAGTTGGGAGGCAAAGGTAGGAGGATCATGGTGAGTTCGATGTCAACCTGAGCCTACACAGTGAATTCAAGGTCAGCCTGGGCTAGAATGAGACCCTACATTGAAACTCGCCCCCCCCCAATTTTTATCTGTATCAAATTATGAAATATTTTTTCAATGAAAAATGAAATGAGGGCTGGAGAGATGGCTTAGCGGTTAAGCGCTTGCCTGTGAAGCCTAAGGACCCCGGTTCGAGGCTCGGTTCCCCAGGTCCCACGTTAGCCAGATGCACAAAGGGGCGCACGCGTCTGGAGTTCGTTTGCAGAGGCTGGAGGCCCTGGTGTGCCCATTCTCTCTCTCTCCCTCTACTTGTCTTTCTCTCTGTGTCTGTCGCTCTCAAATAAATAAATAAAAAATTTAAAAAGAAAAAAAAAAGAAAAATGAAATGAGTTTTAAACTTGCAATTTCTAACATCATCCTTGCATGGCACTCTGATGGGTGAAGTTGTCTTTGGCCCACAAAGGTCCTCTCATATGAAAGAGATGAACGCTCATGGGCAGACACTCTCGCTTTCCTGAATAATGGCACTTCTCAGTGAATGCAGGGTTCGCCCAGCTATTCTGTGGAATGCTAAGAGATGCCAGGCATCATTATTTCTGAAAGTTCCTTCCAACAAACCCAAGTAGCTTTGTGGTGATTAACTGTCAGTAAAGTTTCTGGTTGAGCATCGGACTTGGGGCTGGGTGATCCCTTTAGTGTAATGGAAAGCAGGGAGCCCCAGAGAAAACATGCACAGTTAGATAAGAAGGCTAGTGGCCAAATTTCTCCACGCCAATTTAGTGCTTTCAGTATTGAACTTATTCTCTTTTTTTGTTCATTTTTATTTATTTATTTGAGAGTGACAGAGAGAGAGAGAGAGAGAGAGAGAGAGAGAGAGAGAGAGAGAATGGGCGCGCCAGGGCTTCCAGCCACTGCAAATGAACTCCAGACGCGTGCGCCCCCTTGTGCATCTGGCTAACGTGGGTCCTGGGGAATCGAGCCTTGAACCTGGGTCCTTAGGCTTCACAGGCAAGCGCTTAACCGCTAAGCCATCTCTCCAGCCCTGAACTTATTCTTGATCATGGTAGGTTTCCAGAGGTCAGTATACACAGAATAATTAAGGTTTAAAGGCTCAGCTATATGTGTTTGTTTCAAATGTTTATTTATTGACAAGATGAGAGTGGGGAGAAATTGGTATTCCAGGACTTCTTGCTGTTGCAAATGATATATGCATCACTCCAGATTACATATATATACCACTTTGTACATCTGGCTTTAAGTGGGTGCTGGGGAATAGAACTTGGGACAGCAGGTTTTACAAGCAAGCACTTTTAACTACTGAGCCATTTATCCAGGCCTATATTTAAAAAAATTATTTGTTTATTTGTAAGCAGAGAGAGATAGGAGAGAGAAAATGGATGTACTGGGCCTCTTGCAGCTGCAAATGAACCTAGAAACATGCACCACTGTGCATCTGGCTTTACATGGGTACTGGAAAATCAAGCCCGGATTGTTGGGCTCTGTAGGCAGTCACCTTAACTGCTGAGCTACCTCTCCAGCCTATATATATATATTTTACTGCAGCAGTACTTACTTTATTTCAAGTTATGAGGTCAAAATCAGTGTCTACCCACAGTTGAGTGGATTAAAAACATGCAACATATAAAAATGATGGTATTTTATCCAGTCAGATATTAGGAAAGATATCACTTGCAGAAAAATGGATGCAACTGGAGGTGATCATAACAAGGGGTGAAAGTCACACTCAGGAAGACAAATATCTCATGTCTTCTCTCATTAGTGAACTCTAGATTTTATATAGATACATAAAAATCTATATGCATATTTAAAGTACATATGAAAGTAGAGGAGAGACTGGGAGAACGAATGGAAATGGAGGAAGGGACAAAAGGAAATAAAACAGGGATTGAATACTTCTATAAAAATGTTTTTATGAAACAAATCACTATGTATCATGAACATATGCCAATAAAATTGTATTTTGAAAACGTGGGCAAATGATATGATTAGACACATCACCAAAGATGGACATTTAAAATAAGCACATGGAGGAAAACCTGTGCTTCAAAACATGAACAAGCCTCAGAGAAGGGAGTAAATTCCTGAGGTTGGGACCGTGACTTCTTCAGCCACTAGATGGCAGCACAAGGTACGTACTTGAATGATACAGTGTGAGCAAGTGAAAGAAAACACAATAGAAGTAGCATTAAAACTGGGCTGGGGGTGGAGAGATGGCTTATCAGTTAAGGCACCTGCCTGCGAAGCCTAAGCACCCAGGTTTGATTCCCCAGTACCCACGTAAGCCAGATGCACAAGATGGCACATGTGTCTGGAGTTCGTTTGCAGTGGCCAGAGGCCCTGGCATGCCCATTCTCTTTCTCTCTCTCAAATATAATTAAAGTATTTTTTTTCCAGAGCTGGGCGTGGTGGCACACGCCTTTAATCCCAGCACTCGGGAGGCAGAGGTAGGAGGATCGCTGTGAGTTCAAGGCCACCCTGAGACTACATAGTGAATTCCAGGTCAGCTTGGGCCAGAGTGAGACCCTACCTCGAAAACCCCAACATAATAATAATAATAATTTTCCACACAATAACTGGGCTGGGGAGATGGCTGAGTGCTTAAAGACACTTGCTTACAAAGCTTGCTGGCCAAGTTTCATTTCCCCAGTACCCACATAAAGCTAGGTGCACAAAATGGTACATGTATCTGGAGTCCTGGCAGACCAGACTCAAACTCTCTTTCTTTCTGTCACTCTCTCTCAAATGAACTTAAAATGCTGGACTAAGCCCTCAAAGGAAAGTAGCAAAGGACCCAGAACTGTCTGTCAGAGAGTTGGAGCTCTAGTCTTGACTTTTCTCTCCACTCATTTCCTGTGGGATCTCAGGTGGGTGTTTTAACTTGGCCTCAGTTTATTCCTGTGTGATGATAAGGTGGCGCCAGGAATGTTCCCTTTTTAAGTTCTTAGAAGAAGACAGGCCATGTACATAGAGTGCTTTGTTCACAACTGTTAACTGCTACCGCATGTGCATGTTTCTGAGGTACAAAATGAGGAAATGCCGTTTGACATTGAGTTTGTACAAGGACTCTCCTTCCCCCTTCCAGGAAACCTACCAGGGGCACCTGGACATCCGACCAGGTGATATTGGGCACTGAGGTTGCAGGCTGCAGCAGCGTGGTAGGGAAGAAGAGGTTGTAGTGTCCCGTGGCTGCCAGATACAGGGTCACAGCGATGTTGAAAGGCAGTGTAAAGACTGGCAGGTCCCACTTGCTGAAGACAGTGCTCAGAGCACTGGAGAGGACCGGGCTGGAGGCAGAAGCATGAGAGATGCTGGTCAGATGCTGCCTGGACCTCAACCTCGATCAAGCAGCCATGGGGGTGCGAGGGGTCCTGCAACTTCCCAGAGAAGGGCAGCTTGCTTGGGCATCTTCTCTGAGCCTGACTGGCCCTAGGATGGCCTCTCCCTAGGTCTCCTCCCAGTGCAGGGCACAGTGTTAGAGCAGGATGAAGACACTGCAGTTCAGAAGGAGGGCATTCTCAGAACCGCATCTAGAATTCCATCTCCAAGGCAGGAGGAGGAAGGAAAAGTTGGGAGGGCAGAGAGGAAGAATCACAGTCATGCTTTCTTTAAAAAAAAAAATTTTTTTTTTTGAGTGGCCAAATGCGCTGACCATGTGGCCAGAGTGCCTTTGGTTTTCTGGAAGTGAGGGAGGAGCCTGGAGCTCTGAGGGCTCTGTCCCATGGCTGGCCTTCATTCTAACCTGCGAGGCGGTCTTGGTTTGGCTAGGGTTCCTATGAATAAAGAAAAGCTGGGGGACAGGAGGGGATGAAATTTCCAGAAAGTGACAGGACCCTATGTAGTTCTTAACTTACATGCTCTGACATGGTGAAGCCAGAAACCCTTGGGGAAAAGATGAGTACCGAATGGATACTATATCTAGATGACATAGCATGGGGCTGTCTCAGTACCTTGGTGACTATCTCTAGTGGGCGTTTCTGATGTTAATTGCTAAAGAGATGCAGCTTTAATGTGGAGTTCACCAGGTAGTCACAGGATTGAGATAAAAAGGATGGTCAATTGAGCCTACCACCCCAGAAGCAAACTTACCAGGACATGGACATAACGATGACAGGGAGCAGAAGCCACCAGTAATAGTCACCTTTGTCCGAGAACACTGCCATCAGCAGCCCCACCAGCACCCCGTTGTAGCCGTGGAGTCCAGAGGCGATGGCTGACCTGGGGGACAAGGATGGGCTGGTGGAGCGAGTGTGAGACTGAGACCCTCCCTGTGATTTTCAATTTTCTTTCTTTCTTTTTTCTGTTTTTTTAAATGTATTTTATGTATTTGAGAAAGAAAGAGATAGACAGGGAGAGAATGGGTGCACCCGGGCCTCCAGCCACTGAAAATGAACTCCAGATGCATGCGTCCCCTGTGCATGTGGCTTACGTGGGTCCTGGAGTATCGAACTGGGATCCTTTGGCTTTGCAGGCAAACACCTTAACCACTAAGCCATCTCTCCAGACCTTTTTCTTATTATTTATTTATTTGCAAGGAGAGAGAGAGAGAGAGAGAGAGAGAGAGAGAGAGAGGGGGGGGGGGGGGAATAGAGAATGGGCATGTCAGGCTGCATCTGGCTTTACATGGGTCCTGGGGAATGGAACCTGGGTTGTTAGGCTTTGCAGGCAAGCATCTTAACCACTGAACCATCTCTCTAACCTTGTTTTCAATTTTCTTTCATAGTCATATTTTTTTTTTCCCTCAAGTGGGGCCTATCTAAACACCATCAAATAGACTACCTTTCTGGGTATGGGGAGAGAAGACACCAGGTCTACGCACCTTTTCTCACATTACTCTAGATTAAAATGTCCCCATGAAGAAATATTCAGGGAATAGTAGCATGGAGGTTCCAGTGTCTTTGTTTTGAGGGGTTTCTGAGCTTGGGTGTCTCCTGGTCTGATGCTTGTATCCAGTACCTTGAGAACTTACTTGTCCTGACTCAGGACGAGCGCAGTCAAGGTGGACACGATGGTGCCCAGGCAGCCCGCGATGGCCCACCAGGGGTTCTGGACAAAGAGGCCGAGAACAATGAGCATGCCGCTGAGGGGGTTGTTCACGAACATCACCTGAGACATGCCCCGGAGCACCCAGTCCAGAAACTGGAACACTGGGGACTTGTCTGAAACAGAACAGGTGGAAAATCAGCAAACGCCTAGTGCAGGGCAGCCCTGCGCCAAACCTGGGGGTGGCAGTGGGAGTTAAGGAGTCTCGTGTCAGAAAGCCAGTCACCTGCTGTCCCCAGCCTCAGAAGAGATTACACAAAGGACTCAGGAGTACATTTGACTGCCCAGAACACTTGACACCTACTGCCAGCCAGATACCACTTCTAGCAGTTGCTAAGCTGTTTTCCCCACAGTGGGGATTAGGTACTTGAGCAATCTATGCCTCCCATGAGTGTAGCAAAAGATTTCCAGAAAATTCTCTGCTCCACAGAGGTATGAAACTCATGAGCCAAGCTCTGGGGAGATTGCTAGAGAGAAATCACTGGCTTAGTAGACACCGATCCCCCCCCCCCCCACAAGACATCTAGCAGGCATTTGTCTAAAATGCTAATTTTAGCATCCCAATGCTAAAAATGCTTGTCTGCAACATTTGGATGGGGCATTTGTGTCAGTAGTATTGTTTTATTGAGAAATAAGAGCACACACGCGCGCACACACACACACACACATGCTCACAATATACTTAAAAATATTGGTATGCACATCCCAGGAGGGTGTCTGCTGCAATGGCAGAATTCAGAGCTTCCCTTGAAGACCCTAGAAACAGTGTCCAGACTACTACAGAGACGCCCTCAGCAATGCGTTTCCTGGAGAGCCAGGGAGGCAGCATTTTTAGGGTGGGTCAAGGATTGTTGTCATGGGTCTGTACCTTTAAGTCCCTCTCCACACTCCTTCATCTCCCCAGTGATGTAGCTGAGGGCTTTGCTGACCCTCTTTCCCCCGGTGGCCACGGAGCTCTGAATCCAGGATGTCTTCGACATGGTGGTCTCCACCTTTATCTCTGCATTCTCCTCCATGGTACCTAGATCCTGTGCCAAGACATGAGATGGGTAAGAATCTTCCACATTTGGTGGCCCTCACACCGGGAAGTGACATTTGCAATCCCTTGGGGATCAAGCTGACATTTCCATTTGGTAAATTGCTATGAGATATTTTGTTAGTTTTACCTGTCTCTATTTGACATGGGCCACCACCACGAGGTAGAACAATATGACATCTTCATCCAGGAGGGCTCAAGCATGGGGAAGTTCTCATTTACAGGGTAAAGGTCAAATGGTAGTTTTTTTTAAAAATTTATTTATTTATTTATTTGCAAGCAGAAAGAGCTAAAAGGAGATGAGAGAGAGAGAGAGAGAGAGAGAGAGAGAGAGAGAGAGAGAGAGAGAGGGAGAATGGCTACACCAGGACTTTTAGCTGCTGCAAAAGAACTTTAGATGCATGCATCACTTTACACATCTGGCTTATGTGGGTACTAGGGAATCAAACCTGGGTCATTCAGCTTTTCAAGCAAGTACCTTAACCTCTGTGTAATCTCTCCAGACCTCAAATGGTAGTGTTTTCCTTATAATTTTTTAAAAAATTAACTTATCTACTTGAGAGCCAGGGGGAAGAGCAGATAGAGAGAATGGGTACATCAGTGCCTCTAGCCACTGAAAATGAACTCTAGAGGCATGCACCACCTTGTGTATTTGGCTTACATAGGTCCTGTGGAATCGAACCTGGGCATGTGGATTTGCGGGCAAAAGCCTTAAACCTCTAAATCATCTCTCCAGCCCAATAATTTTATTTATTTATAATCAAACATAGAGGTGGAGAGAGAGGAGACAGACAGACAGAATAGGTGCACCATGGTCTCCAGTTGCTGCAAACTCCAGATGCATGCATCACTTTGTTCATCTGGCTTTATATGGATACTGGGGAATCAAACCTAGGTCATTAGGCTTGGCAAGCAAATGCCTTAACTGTTAATCCATCTCTCTAGTCCCTCAAGTGGTAGTTTTAAGATTTAATCACAGACATCTAGATTTTCTTTAAAAAAATCACTGTCTTCTTTTGGCTCTTATTCTTTCTGCAAACTCTTCCAGACACAAAGTGGCCTTGATATTCATGACCTCACAGTAGTGGACACTACCCACACAAGATATGCATAACAGTGATATCAACACAGAAGAGAGTGGATTTGGAAAGGAGAAGGTGTTCAGTGGAGTGGGGATTTGGGAGAGGAAGGTGGGGGTCATGAGAAGGGATTATGATCATGGTATATGGTCTGTACTTATGGAAGTTTTCAATAAAAAGTTTAAAAAGATCACTATCTTACACTCCTTCTGACAGAATTTATTTCCCCCTGGCACAAATATCTTTAAAAAATTTAGCTATCCATAAACGTTGAGGTATAAAATCGAGCACGTTAAGATTCTGTTTCTGTTTTAAAATGGGAATGAACTTATTTCCTAAATACAATCTGATAGCAATTCAAATGGAAGAGATGCATGTTCACAAAGTAAATTGTTAAAAACACAACATTTTTTTAAAAATCCAACTAATTACATGACTGAAATTATGAAGTCGGGGAAAGTTTGCCTAATGAGAGCCTCCTTGGTGGATGAACTCAACCTGCCCTGGGCTCTGGGCTAAGTAAGGTGCAGCCCCTGATTTGGGGTCGGCATACTCACGAGCAGCTCCACGGCCGCCTTCCTGTACTGGGAGGGATGTGGCTCCTTGGTTTGTCTCTCCTGGTGCTCTCCTTTTCCAAACACTGGAGTTGGAAGGAAAGAGTCTTCAGTTCAGACACCTCCACTTTCACACCTTAACAGCAATTTCTTGCCAGAATGCGAGCTCAACCCTTCCCTAGTTCTTATGCCGCTGAAGAAGTATAGCGCCATGAAGCCGATAGCTTCAAAGGTCTTTCTTTTGCTTCATTGGTCATAGGCACATTTTAGGGTCCTGTCTTTGATGGGAAATGTACCTCTTTATTTATTTACTTTTTTTTTTTTTTTTTTTTTTGCCTTTTCGAAGTAGCCCGGGCTGACCTGGAATTCACTATGTAGTCTCAGGGTGGTCTCAAACTCATGGTGATCCCTCTACCTCTGCTTCCCAAGTGCTGGGATTAAAGGCATGTGTCACCACGCCCCGCTGAAAATGTACTTCTTCATGTAAATATGACATGAAGACCTACAGGAAGTTCTGAGACTCCTGTGACCCTCAGTTAAAATGCTCTAGTTTAGCTGAACCCCTGTTTTTTGTTTTTTTTTTTAGATGAGGAAAAAGCATCCCAGAGGGACAGTGACTTATCCATGATCCCTGAATCCAGGCTTGTTTCTCCTGTGCTACAGGGAAACTTGAGGGCACACAAAGAGAGGAACTAAGAAGTTCAAGTCCTTTGCTTGCTCCTCATGAACTCACGGGCTGCCCGAGCCGAGCAGGATCTGCATTTAAACTTGGTAATGATTCTCCCTCAGCTGGATGAGGTTGGGCTGTGTGTGTGTTTGAATTTTAGCATTTTTGATAGTTGGATCAGGACAAAAGATATTCAGATAGTCACTTGAAACATGTTTTGGTACGTCCTCACAATTCAAAGAAACCTCTTGTAAGGTGACTCTAAACACTTTTCATTATTATGGGTGGATCACTTTTAAGGATGTTCTGTTTGAGTAGATTCGCGTACTGAAGTTCTGGCTTTGGTGCTCTGGTGCCCTCCTGTGGCCGAGTGTTAGAATGGCAGGCTGGGCTCTGCCTGCCCCATTTTCTGTCAGTGTTCTGTTTCCAGGCTGCATTCATCAGTCTTTAGGGTGTCTAAGCACTGCAAGGAATGCATTAAAGGCACTGTGTTCCCACTTTAGAACGGGCAGAGGCTACAAATCCCAGCGTGACTGGGCTTTTACACCATGTAAGGGAAACAAACTAGTGTTGGAAGCTTCGGAAAAATAAAGAGTAGGGCACAAAGGATTCCCCATGGGTGGCATGACCAAAGCTGTTTTTTTTTTTTTTTTTTTTGACTTGTTGGCAAATTTGCTTCTCATGAAGAGCTCTAAAAGATTCTGCTACTAGCTCGGGCTGCACCCCAGATGAATTACGATGAGTCTTTGGGAGAGAGATGCAGATAAGTCCCATGTGTACCCAGGTTGAGATGCCTGGTTTAACCCTAGGGGCTCTCCATCAGTCTCCTCAGTCTAGCTCCATCCTCATGCCCCATGCTGGGTGTGTCAAGAGACAGGAAACCTGAGATTTGGCGAGAGGTCACATGTGAGAAGAACCACCCTGTGAAGTAGGGACTGTGATGGTCTGCTTGAAGTCCCGGCCTGGGTGCGAGGGGGAGGACGCGCACACCTTTGCTCCTCCTCCGAATGGATGACCACTCGATGTGGAACACGCTCCTGTGCTTGGGGAGTACAGCCTCAGAGCCTTCCTCTGCCTTCCTGCTGGCTCCTTGCGGCTGCTCCCCGCTGCTGCCTGGCCAGGGGCAAGAAGAGACAGGTCAGTGTCCCACCTGGTTCCCAGCTCTAAGAGCCAAGCAGAAGAGACTGGAAGAACCACACGCAGAAGCTGGAAAGGAGAGGGAGAGGGAGAGAGAGAGAGACAGGCTGATGCTCGAGTGGTAACTGTATCAGTATCTGTAAAAATGCCCAGTGGCTCCATTCCTTCTATCACAACTTCCCCTTTTCCTACAGAAACATGAAGATGAAGAGATGGATGAGCCAGTCTTGTACGCATTTAACCACGCTGGCAGTAGTGGGTAGACCCACTTACTACGCATCAGTGACTTAGTGAATCCCAAGGCTGGGGACATTTTAGATCACCTGGCTGCTTTGAAAAAATCTCTGAGCCCTGCCCTAGGCTAACAAAAAATATGGATTTCCCATGGTATTTAGAATATGGCCGTAATGCATAGCTTGGGTGGAGAACCAGTGATGCAGATTTTTGTTTCTTAGTCTGGCTCTTGGACCAGCATTAGCATCAGCTGGGAACTTGTTAGAAATGCATAATCTCATGTCGTTCTCTGGACTGATGGAATCAGAATCTGGATTTCAACATGCTCTTCCAGGTGAGCTCTGTGTACATTCAAGTTTGACAAGTAACAATACAGGGGAAATTAAGTGTCTTGAATCTATTACTGGCCACAAGAAACCCTCTTTTGTATCACGTTGCCACACTATAAGCAGATGTGTATTCATACACTTGTTGCTAGGAACAAGATTTGGGGTTGAGAAGAGATAGAATCTCACCATCTGGGTAGCCCATGAAGGTTTAGCTCCTAGGTCTGTTAATGGGAACATCTGATAATCCTTAGGGTGCGCAGCTAAATATGTTCTGCTTGGGGGTTGGGTGCATGTCAAAGGTCGTGTGGCTTCAGGGCTAGTGGAAAACATCCACGCTATAACATTTGTGTACTTTTTTTTTTTTTTTTTGAGGTAAGGCCTCACTGTAGCTCAGGATGACCTGGAATTCACTATGTAGTTTCAGGTGGCCTTGAACTCATGGCAATTCTCCTACCTCTGCCTCCCAAGTGCTGGGATTAAAGGCGTGTGCCACCATGCCCGGCTAACATTTGAGTACTTACCAAGTTAACTCATCTAACCCCTTCAAAAGTACCTGGAAATGCCTAGGATGAGCATTGCTTCTGTCAAAAGCTGGAAAACTGAAGCTTAGAATGTGGCATCTTATACATAGGCAGCATGGGCCTCTGAGCTTCCGATCCTTCTCTCTGCATCTTTGCTATTCACAGTCTGGTGTGAGGACCAGCTTCCCGACACCACCAGGGAGCTCATTAGGAATACAGGAGCTCAGGTGCCATCCCGGAATTAGTAACTTAAAATCTGATCTTAACAAGTTCCCCTGATGATTTGTGTGCACATGAAAGTCTGAAAACACTGGTCTAGATCTTACTGCTACTCATGTAGAGAGAATGTTAACAAAGCTAAGAATATAACAGGATCAACAGTCTAAGAGTGTATGGGGCATGTGCATATCAAGGAAGGAGGTCTTGTCTATACTTTCAGAATAAAAGGTAACACATGGCAGTATGCTTTTTCCTGTGATACAGCATCCTGCCCATGGTCAGCATTGAGCCATAACTTTCAACTCTGCCCTGCAGGCATACCTGGCCCATTAGTTTGCCCTGAGGTGTCCCTGCAAACAGGGCTCATGCAGGATGGCAAAGCAAGGTTCTCCCATACTGTTCTCTCTTAGTACACATCTACCTGTTGGACCATTATTTCTCATTCCTCATATGCCAAGTGCCAACCACCATAGTTTCTTCTCTGGAATATATATACACATTGGTTTTCTGAGGTAGGGTCTCACTCTAGCTCAGGCTGACCTGGAATTCACTATGGAGTCTCAGGGTGGCCTCGAACTCATGGCGATCCTCCTACCTCTGCCTCCCGAGTGCTGGGATTAAAGGCATGCACCACCACGCCCAGCTCTGGAAGAGTTATATTTTGACCTTAGCCTCATCAACTCAAAAATGAATGGGAAATTTAAGATAAAGTCCACATCTCTTGTCTAAGAGATTGTCTCACCAAGACACACAGCTACTTAGTTACAATAAAGCCAGGCCCTTCATTATGTCTCTTGGTTCTCAGTTCCTTATTCTTTCTATCCCATTGCTGCATTGTATTGTATAGGAAAGGCCTGTTTGGAGCAAGAAAGAGGCTTTTTGCTTTCTAAGCTTGTGACATGGTCCTGTACATCACAGCAATGGAAAATGCCACTCACTAACCTCTAAATTTTTATGTATACAAAGAAGGTAAATCTGTTTAAAAAACAAGAAAACATTTATCTGTATTTTAAAAGGAGAGTTGATTGTTAAGATATCCTGTGCTTTTTTTTTTTTTTTTTTTAGTGTCATGGGTGGAATACCTTCCAGAAAGTTGTTGGCCAGGGAGATCCTGATGCCAAAGCTCTTAGTTACCCACCAGAACTAGATGGTAAGACCCTATTGCTGAAGAATCCACATGTTTGGGCTGAAGGTCACTGAGAAGTCAAGCTGAAGCTGAGCTAGAAACCGCCTCCCTGTTGACTAACTGTCAGGATGCTAAAGAGAGTTACGTGGCCTGTTGGGGAGAAGAGTCATCAATGGTGTTAACCAGGAGTGGAACCTGCAAGCTTTACAACTGGCAAGTGAGGCCAGATGTGCCACCTGGTGCAATGATAGCATGTCTGGTATGGGGAAAACCAACTGCTGTCTGATTGGACTTGAGGCCTGTTCCATGGGAGGGAATTCCTGCTTGATACCGAAAACCATTGGGGAAGAGGTGATAGAAAGAATCTAAGGGCCAAAGGAAGGGCAGGGGTGCTTCTAATACTTTCTTCCAAAGTGGCCTTGATATCCATGACTTCACAGTGGCTGCCACTACCTACACAAGACTAAATAGTAGGAGGAAAAAAAATGATGACATTATAGTAGAAGAGAGACTAGTTGGAAAGAAAAAGAGATTTACTGGAGGGGGGATTTGGTAGAGGGAAAAGGGAGGATGATGGGAGAGGATTATGATCATCATATATTATCTATATTTATAGAAATCACTAAAAAGTTAAAAATAAGACACCTTGGAATTTTTGGCTGAAGAATTAACCATGGGGATGAGGTAGATGATGTTTTTGGGGTGGGTAGCTGAGGCATCACTAGTGACATTAGGCCTATTCTTACCGTGGCACAGCCGCCACATTCTGGTTCTTTGTGCGTAGTATTCTAGGTTCTGTTCCTGCTCAGAGCCCAGGAAAGTGAGCCAAGGCCACATATTATTCTGTTTCCCTAAAAAGACCAATGACAAAAAGCAAAGCCAGCCGGGCGTGGTGGTGCACACCTTTAATCTCAGCTCTTGGGAGGCAGAGGTAGGAGGATTGCTGTGAGTTCCAGGCCACCCTGAGACTGCATAGTGAATTCCAGGTCAGCCTGGGCTAGAGTGAGACCCTACCTGGAAAAACAAAACAGAACAAAACAAAACAGCAAAGCCAAGAAGCACCTTTCTCACCTGAGCAGTACTGAAGTGCTGGGTTACAAGCCACCAGGGTTGGCCAAGAGCTGAGAACAAGAGGTGGGAACAAGCGGTGGACACAGAGAAGTCCCCAGATGAAATAACCAATGTCTCAAGAAACCATTAGAGAGAAGTGATAGCAACTGCCCGCTACTGCCCCGCCCCCGGACAGATTTTCAGGACTCTCATAACAGATCAAGGCAATTTCAACAATATTATGGACATGTCTGTTCAACTTTAGAAATGAGATGTACCTATGCTATAGTGGGAAAAGCAGCATTGGTTGGAAATCAGAAGTCAGTACTTACTGCCTTGCATTTTCCAAATCATGTAACCCCATTGACAATTTCTTAATTGCAGGCAGGCAATTCTTTCAGAAATAAGTACCCAGACCCTGTAGGGCTGACCTTGCAAAGTCAACCTGCAAATGAGGATAGCTATTTTGCAAGGATACCTACCATTTCCTTCTCACATCGCAGTAAAATGATATAATAGTTGTGAATGCTCTGGAAGGGGCACCACCTTCCGAGGGCACTAGAATCCTCTGCTAGGCATCCAACCAGGATATCTCCTTTTAGACTTACCTTCATTGACTCCTACCTAATTGGGAGTTAGTCATGAGTTCTTTCCTTCACCTTTATAGGCTGGGGAGATCCTCGACATGCAGAATTACTCTAATCTCCCTTGGCAGCCCTAGCACTTATACTATATCTAATATATGGGATGCACTCAGAGTGTTTGCTGAATAAATTAGTTAATGATGATTAGCCTATGAATTTTAATTTCTGAATGATAAACAAAAAGTCATTGACTATTCCAGGCAATGAAATCTTTTTAAAAATATATTGCTTTTTTTAAAGTTTTATTTATTTATTTGAGAGTCAGAGAGAGAGAGAGAGAGACATACAGACAGACAGACAAGAGAGTATGGGTGCCCCAGGGGCTCCAGCTACTGCAAACGAACTCCAGATGCGTGCATCACCTTGTGCATCTTGCTTATGTGGGCCCCAGGGAATCAAACCTGGGTCCTTTAGCTCTGCAGACAAGCACCTAACCCATCTCTCCAGCCCCAAAATAATATATCTTATGGTAAATGTTAAATACTGAACTAGAAGTGAGAGGTTTTCACAGGTTGACAAAAGTTGTAGCTGAGCTGTGTGAGGTTTAGGTGTCGCAGAGCATGACTTGGACCAAAGAGTAGAAGTTAACAGATGGTGATAATATGGTTGGTTGGGCCATCTATGATCTATTCACCAGAAACACGGATACCCTATAGGAGTAGCTGGAAGAACTCAGCTAGTAAAAGAGAAGAAAAAAGGCCACCGAGGATGGAGATCTGACTTGAAGTGGTATGTTTTGATCACCAGATGTTACACAGATTTGTTCCACTGATCATGAAGCCCTAAGCTGCTTGGAGGTATGGCTGGACCTTCTATTACCCATGGGGAAATGGTATTCAGTAAGCCTTCCATATATTCTTTCATCACTGTCTTCCAACATCAAGTACAAATAGAAAACAGTACTCATGTGGCATTGTGCAGTAAACAGAGGCTGGGCTCTGGCTACCGTGGGCCCCAGCTGGTTGCTTGGAGAACTATGGACATTGCTTCCTTGACGGAGCTGTGACATGAGTTTGGGAAGCTGTGTCCTCAGTCACCTGTGGGTCACTATCAGCAGCTGAATAACTCCTTGGTATGCTACCTGGAGTAGGAACTGCTGTCTCCCTTCTTCTAACAAGCTTTAGTAAATGTTCCAATGCATGTTGCTTCACCCAGGGGACCGTTCAGGACCATTTCAGGGGCACGGTTCCTGCTCTCCAGGATTGCTGCCACCTCGTGCTTTAGACAGCAAACGTCCAGTGATCTTTTGTCCCATTGAGTTAGAAGAAACAGTTCTAGGCTCTAGTTACTTGTTCAGAAACACCTTCTGGGGAGTAGCGATCTCAGAATTCTCATGCCGCTAATGAGTGTGAGTACAAAGTTCCTCATTTGCAGGTTGAGTTTGCAAGGTCGGCTAGTACAGTGGGAAGGATTTTGTAGAAGAGTTCACTTATGAATAAAAGTTTATAGCTCACTGCAATATTTTGAAGAGAGGAAGATAAACCCAAGCCCAATTCGACATCTTTCAGAAGGGGATCTAGTTTATCTTTTGGAAAACCAGTCCGAGGAGGCCCATGCCTACACAGCAACACAAGTTCTCTTCCTCGGGTTTGAATTAAGTTTTACTCTCCTAGGCAGCTCGATGCTCTTTATACCTCACTCACAGTGTTCGGCAGACAGAGCATCTGGAATCCACCACCAAGAGCCATTTATCTTTCCTGCCCAGCTCCCTTCTGGTGGACACAGGCAGGCGACAGGCCATTTCCTAGTTACAATGCCAAAATGACTGTTCTTGGAATGGATATCATATTTAATGTGAAGGTTTTTTTTTCAAACAATTTTACACTATTATGTTTTGACCATAATTTGGACAAATGTTTCCCTATGTTGAGCCTTGCATTATGACTTTTCATTTCCAGGACTTTCTCTCTCTTTCCCCTCTCCCTCTTTTTCTCTTTCTAATTTTTATTTATTTATTTTCAAGAAGAGAGAGAAAACGAGAGGGGGTGGGTATATGAATAGGTATGTAAAGGCCTCCAGCCACTGCAAACAAATTCCACATGTATCACCACTTTGTCCATATGACTTTATGTGGATTCAGGGAATTGAACCTGGGTCCTAAGGCTTTTGTGTGTGTGTGTGTGTGTGTGTGTGTGTGTGTGTGTGTTTGTGTGTGTGTGTGAGAGAGAGAGAGAGAAAGGGAGGGAGAAAGGGAGGGAGGAAGGGAGGGAGAGAAATATGCTTTTGGGTAATAAATAGGATTATCCCCTTTTCTTTTTCTGTTAAGTCTTTTTTTATTATACTGAAGTAGGGCATTTTCATGAAAGTATATAAAGTACTTTAAGCAAATCCTTCCATATCCTGTCACTCTCCCCTCCGCATTCTTCACCATCTCATTGATTTCCTTGTAAATTTCACTTCTACTTTCATGTCATTTGTACATATATGCTTCTATTAATCTATAAAGTGTACAACCCACAGATGAGAGAAAACATGTTTGTCTTTCTGAGAATGACTCAATTCACTTAAGATGATTATCTCTGATTGCATACATTTTCACATAAATGGCATAACTTCATCATTCTTTATAACTGAAAAAAAATTATAGTGTATTTTCTTTATCCATTTCTCTATTGATGAACACCTTGGTTGATTCCATAGCTTAGCTATTGTGAATAGTGTGACAATAAACACGGATGTGCAAGTATCTCTGTGATGATATAGCTAAAGACCTAGGAGTGGTGTATCTGGTTTCAGCTGATGTTTTCAAAGGTCATTCTGTAAACTATCATATCTATATACACTTGAATGTTATTGGAAAAGGATTCTGAGGCCTTCTAATCTGGCTTTCTCCTTCCAATTGGGAAACTGAGGCTTGGAGAAAAGTGACCACATAGCACAGAGCAAATATCACATAGATCTGCCTCTTGATTGGTAGTTTAAGATTTATTTCCCTAAATATTACTCCCTATAAATATTTTATTCTGGGTTTATCAATTTAAGTATGCCTTTTGAATGTGATGGCCTAATTAGATATTCTGGAATCATCCATTACTCTTTGATTGATTGTTTTGCTTTCCTCAAGAAAACTCTTGAAATCTTTCTTAGCCTTCCTCGTACAACTAGACTAAGGGGTGGGTTGAGGAATAAATTGATAAGGAAGAAGATATGATTCATGGGAAGTTTTTTGTTTTCAAGGTAGGGTCTCACTCTAGTCCAGGCTGACTTGGAATTTACTATGTAGCCTCAGGGTGGCCTCTAACTCAATGGTGATCCTCCTACGTCTGCCTCCCAAGTGCTGGGATTAAAGGCATGTACTACCACACCTGGCTCCATGGAAACATTTTGAGATTAATTATTTGGAGGGCCTCGCTTCTTAATAAATTCAGCCACTTTTTTCTTTCTTTTTTTTTTTTTTATAAAAAAATAAGGTGGGGCATAAGTCTCAATGGATTTACCTAGATTTTATTTTATTGGATGGCTTTGTTTTAGTCTAGAGAGAAAACACTTATAAGCCTATATGAGTTAATATCACATTTAAACTCATGTTACTTTAAGAGAACCTTGTAAATGAGATTAGAGAGTACAAAGGCCACAGCATCTCTCTTTAACTGGGACACTTGGCCTATTTTCCTCCAAAATTATTGGTCTATCTGATTTTGATGTTTCTTCTTCCAATCCATTCTGTGATTCAACTTTGCAACCATACCTTTATTTCAACTTCTTACTCAATAATTTCCATGGCTCCACATTGCTAAGAGCATAATGCCCCGACTCTTCCATCTGGCTTTCCAGATATTCCACACAGGGCTAACTTTAGTATTCCATCTCATCCTTCCTCTGCCGCACACTGTGCCATAGTATTCTTGTTTCTCAGTGTTGCTTAGTGCTTCCTCCATCTCTCTTCTTGCCTGAGTTCTATCCATCTGTCATTGTTCTGTTTATGTTCTGCTTTTCCCATGAGGCCTCCACTCATAGCTTATTTGGCCTTATGGATCAACCTGTTCTTTGAAACCCCATTGAATTTACACTAAATACTCTAGATTAAATCTTTTGAAGCTTAGGCCATGGTAGAATTTCTGTTTGTTTCTTCAGACAGGGTATCACTAGGTAGCTCAGGCTGGCTTCAAACTCACAACCCTCCTGCCTCAGCATCCTGTTTACTGAGATTATAGGCACACACGTCATGTGGCTCACAGTAGAATTTTATGTTGACAGTTGCATCACATATGAAGTGAAGTCAACTAATGTTTTCCAATCTAATTAAACTATTTGAAATGACCAATTCTTTTATAACTAAGTGTTCTCTTTTGGTCAGTAAGGGACAACTGAGACCCAGAGAGAAGAGTCTTATCTGAGGACACACAGCTGATCAGTTATGAAGACACATTCCCTGTCCTATATTGTCCCAGAGTTATCTGGAGCCTCAAAGGCCTACCTTATAGTCTTTGCTATAAGACCCCTAGATCACACAACAAATTCTCCCTGAAGTATGGGATGCCTTTATTGCTGGATACTCACTAACAGCCACAATTAACCTTAATCATTTTTCCTGAAGGCCCCAATAGGTTTTAAAGTCTGGGGTATGGAAAGGCTTACAGCCTTCATTAATAAATTTCTGGCTACTTGACAAGTCAGATGGATCCTACAGATAGCCTAGAAATTGAGAAGTTAAAATGAGTGAAGCCATGGTCACAATTTACCCCATAGCTCTTTTATTTATTTATTTATTTATTTATTTATTTATTTATTTGAGAGCGACAGACACAGAGAGAAAGACAGAGGGAGAGAGAGAATGGGCGCGCCAGGGCTTCCAGCCTCTGCAAACGAACTCCAGACGCGTGCGCCCCCTTGTGCATCTGGCTAACGTGGGACCTGGGGAACCGAGCCTCGAACTGGGGTCCTTAGGCTTCACAGGCAAGCGCTTAACCGCTAAGCCATCTCTCCAGCCCCCCATAGCTCTTTTATCTTTACAGTAATTCTCTTGGGACAGATACTGTCCAACATCTCCTGGTTCACAGTGTTAAGGATGCTTTATTTTGTATTTCTATTCAGTTAATTTAAAAATTAATTAACTAATTAATTAACTTTTTGTGTCAGGGTTATAGTTGAGTTACAGCTATAGCTAGAGAGTTTTAGTTTATATTTGTTTTTGCATGGCAGGACTTCTCCATTCAGGTTACTACTCAACACTAGCATACCTGGATTGTCTTACCTCGGGGCTTTTGAGACAGTCCTTAGCTCTTTGGATGAACCCTAATCAAAGACCTGACCTCCCTTAAATTCTTGCCTGGGCATAATCTCTTTTAATATGTCAATGACTTGTTAGTTGGCAGCTGAGATCAAAATACTTTTCAAAAGTTAGCTTCATGTAGATATAAGGCTTCTTTTCCAAAGAGCCAAATCTCCCAACAAAAGGTCTAATTCCTGGGTCTAATATTAATCTCAAGTACAAGGAGCCTTTCCATTCACTATAAGGAACATGTTTTAATATCGTCATACCCAGTTTATGCAGGCTTTGTGTATATATACTAGTAAGCTCTTTCTCTCTTCTCTTCCATTCTCTCCTCTCCTCTCCTCTCCTCTCCTCTCCTCTCCTCTCCTCTCCTCTCCTCTCCTCTCCTCTCCTCATCTCTCCTTTCCTCTTCTCCTTTTCCTTCTCTCTCTCTCTCTCTCTCTCTCTACACACACACACACACACACACACACACACACACACAAACACTCTCTCTATTAATTTTTTTTTTCAAGGCAGGGTCTCCCTCTAGTGCAGGCTGACTGGAATTCACTATGTAGTCTCAGGGTGGCCTCAAACTCAGGGATCCACCTACTTCTGCCTCCCTAGTGCTGGGAATAAAGGCATGTGCCACCATGCCAGGCTAAAATTTTTATATCAGTTCTGGTCTGGTACATGTATTACCCCAGTGTTTTGGGATCATTGTTCCCTGTACAACGCCCAGCAAGTTGTTCAGGCTCAAATTTTTTTGTGCCAGTTTTGGAGTGGATTACATACTTTGTAAGACTATCTTTTCTCTCACCAGATAATCCTGGAATGTTGCTCCTTATGGCCTACGTCCTGAAGTATCACTTTTTGTAGCTATACAAAACAAGTCTATGGCAATCTAAGATGGGTATGTAAGAGGGTCACCAAGGAGATAGGTTACTGAGGAGTGGGGAGGTATGGAGACAGCCTGGACTAGTACAGTCTAGCTCTCTCAGCGTGCCTGCAGAAGGGGACAGGACACAAGGCCAGAGGACATGAGGGGACAGACCAAAAAGCCTGGAGCAGGTGACAAGGGCCCGGAAATGGCAGGTCCGTGACTCTTGGGAGAAAGATGTTTAACTCTACCTCATTAGTCAGAGGGTTTCATCCCAGAGGCTCAACTCAACCCAGCGGTGCTCTGTAGACCATACGATGTAAGAGCTGTGTTTAAAGGCTCAAGGAAAGGATCATACAGGATATGAACGCACGTCCAGCAGGCAGGAGAGGTGGGAGAGGGGCACTAAAGAGCCATCAGTTCCCCTGGTTCCATCCCCGGGTGAGCAAGATGAGCCAGGTTGGGGTTGCTGATTCACACACCCAGACTTCTGCTCAGGATCTCTTACCACTTGAATAAGTCTCTGGACTAGAAGTTATTTCCTTATCTATAAAACAAGGGGTTTGAACTGTGGATATTTAAGAGCCTTTCCAGCTTGATGCTCCCGAGATCTAGATTATTCTTGGGAACTCTGAATGGATTTCCCACCCCATGATTGCTTTCTCCAGATGCACTTCCAGGGTACAAAGCAGTAGGATTTTTTGTTTTAGTTTGTTTGTTTTTGCCTTTGAAAAGCCAGATGCTCCTGTGGGCTGGGGCCTATCTGGCTCACTTCTGTTCCCAGCGTCTCTTACCTGGGCTCCCGTAGATTCCTGCAAAGGGCTGGAGGAACGTAGATCATCAGCCTGGAGAAGCAGCTTCTGTCCAACGTCTCTGGTCTTCAGCTCCAGGTGCCGCAGTGTCTCCTAAACCCGAACCCTCTCACTACCCTGAATCCCCCAGGCCATCCTCTTCCCAGCTTGGTATGAATTCACTAACACGTATCTCCTAAATCCATGCCTGTAGATCTGCCGATTGAGGAAGGGTACCATGGAAGAGGAAGAAGACAGCCAAGCGCCCTTCTGCAGCCCTCTTGTACTCTCGGGTGTTCCTGCTGGAAGATAACTTCCTAACTACCTTGGGGGAGCTGAACTCCAGCTGCCATGGTCCCCTCTACCAGGTAGCTTTCCTGAAAGGGCAGCCCTGGTATGACAGTCCAGTCGCTTCCTCCTTGTCTCTCAGGCGTTAACTCCTCTCATTAGAATTTTAGCTCCAGAGTGCCTTTCTTAGCGTTGTCTCCTCAGGGGGCCAATTTGCCTTCCAACCTCAATAAACTCCCTTAATTCCCCTACAGGCAGGACTCAGGCTGGGGAGTGGTGGGGCCGTCAACGTCTCAATGGAAATTTTTGCGCAGACTAGGTAGGAACTAGCTGTGGTCTTCCTAGTTCTGAGAAAAAATTCAGACCTTTCCTCCTAACTCTTGTTGACCAGAGTCCTGGGTGAATCACCAGGACTCTCAAAACAAGAAGGGCATGGGCTAACCTCTGAGGCCAGAATGGACCCTGAGGTCTATATATTAAGGAGCCTGGTCCTCCCAGGTCCCATGAGGCCATTGGTCTGGGGAGCTGAGTTGGGGAAGGAGTCCTGTCCAAAAATATTTTGTTTGGCTTCAAGAGTATGATGGGTCATCAACCCCCACACTTGCATATTGCCTCCCCGTTTAGCATATGCGTAGGGGTGGAAGGTGGTGTCCTCCCCAGAATCAAAATGACACTTCACATCAAGGACATTAGCTCCACCTGAGTAGACAAACTCCCCCACTGACGTCAAAGGGCTCTGTCCTGCTGCACCAGGAACTTTGGAACTCCCAAAGAAGGGTCCTGATCAAGGAGGAAGGAACAAAAACAAAAGGGAGGAGCCCATGGGCCTTCACATTCCAGGGAGAGGCCAGGAGTCTATGCAGTGCAGACCAGTTCCCTAAGCAGGTTCCTTACAGGGTCCATGGGTGCCTGTTGACCACGCACCTTAGATTTTCCCCCTTTTTTCTCGGTCCCCTGCCATCTGCTCTCGCAGTTCAGCCCTAGGAGCTTGTCCCTTGTACTCTTGCTTTGGTTTTCCCTTAGGGCTCCTGAACTTCTGTGGTGAGAGCTCATTCCAGCTCTTTGAGCATCCATCCATCCATCCATCCATCCATCCATCCATCCATCATCCATCCATCTGTCCCAGACATAACACAGAGATACCATTTGTGAGTACTATGCCACCAAACTGGAAGGAAGAAATGGTTATCCTGAAAAGTCATCTAGAAGGCCACACTAGCTTCATGAGCTGAATGGAACCATGGTCCAGAGCAGTGTCTCTCAGTCACACGTACTGTATTATGTTCAGGGTGGGGCAAGGAAGTGCCATCCTGGAAAGCGGAGAGCCGCAGTAGAATCTCGTGTCTAATGTTCCTTACCAAGCCCAACAGCTCTCAAGCAACAAATGCCCTCCAAGCCCTGTTCATGCCTCCAGACCTTTTCCTTGAAGGCTCAATCAGAAATCACCCAAGAACGAAGTTCTCTTCAAAATGCTGTGGCTCCTTTCAACTCTACAGTATCAGCCCTGTACAGGGAGGCTAATGAAATTAACTACTGTGACCAAAACTTGACGCGATCAGATTCCTTCTAGGTACAGGGCCAGAGTCCCCATGAAGCAAATGTGCGAAGTGCCCCGGATACTGCTTCCTCCCTCTCCAGCAGCCCACGCAGCTGTGGGGGAGCTGGGAAGTCTTACTTAGTAGTGCACAAAGGGTCATCCTCCCCTCTACCCCTCTCCTTTTAACTTTGGAATTTCTCGTTCCACTCCAGTTGGGTGGGGTCCCTACAGGTTCCTCTATCTTTTTATTTTATTTTATTTTATTTATTTATTTTTGAGGTAGGATCTTTCTCTAGCCCAGGCTGACCTGGAATTCACTATGTAGTTTCTTAGACTGGCCTCGAACTCACAGCTCTCCTCCTACCTCTGCCTCCCTAGTGCTGGGGTTAAAGGCGTATTCCACCACACGGGGCTGTTTCCTCTATCTTTCTTGGCATGGCTAGAGGCAGGAAAAGGTAGGTGAGTTAAAAAAAAAAAAAAGCAAACAAACTCACATAAATTAGAGATGCTTTTAAAGGTGCCAAATGAAACTGTGTGTGGTTTATTGGGTGGAAATCCTGGCCACTGTGAAATTGCCACCCCTCACCTTTTTTTATTTCTTTGGTTTTTGGAGATGATAGGGTCTCATTCTTGCTCAGGCTGACCTAGAATTCACTATGGAGTCTCAGGGTGGCTTCAAACTCACGGCGACCCTCCTACCTCTGCCTCCACAGTGCTGGGATTAAAGGTGTGCCCTTCCATGCCCGGCCCTACCTGGTTTTAGATGAACTATTTCCAGGCTCTTACGATCTCTGAGGTTTGAGGAAACAGAGGCTCACAGACATATAGGAAACATGAACACATGGGAGCATATTGGTTTGGTGTGGTCACAAATACAAATGGAGGAGACCAAGTGGTGGTGAAAGCTTAGACGGGAAGAACTCTTCAGAGGGAAGAGGGAAGGGGATAAGCAGCTCCAGGCCCAGAGGAGTGATGCTAACTGGTTAGTGCCAGGAAAAGCCGCAAGGCGGCAATGGTCTTTGCTCTGAAGGTTTGGCTATGTTAGTGATATTTCTTCCTTCTTTAGAAACTCAGGACCATCAGTTCACAGGAAGTGGAAGCTGGAAGACAGACAGTGGCCTAGCCGCCCCCCCCGCCCCCCCCAAAGCAAGTAGTCCCAGCAGGTCTCTAACTGCTCCTGCAGAACCTGGCAGGGGACTCGGCCTCACAGGACACCGCTGCTTCGGCCACTGGCATTGTCTGCCAGCTCCCCTCTTCACTGACTCGGTCGGCTTGCTTCTTACTGGAGCCCTGCGCTCCGCGTCTCAGAATCATCTGCCCGCAGACAGCCATGGCTTCAGCCATTTTTCTTCCCAAGCCGTCGTCATCATTCTTAGAGGACAAGGACACCCCGGCCCCTCACTCCCTCTGCTTGGCCTCAGCTCAACATGCCCTCGTGTCCTCTTCCACCAAAGACCTACTCAGGATCTGCTGCCTGTGTTTTCTTCCCGCACTCCCGCCTTCTTCGTGGAACCTCGCCTCAGAACTGGCCCCTTCCACCTAAGATGCATATGATCGATCATGCTTCCTGGGTCACCTGCCCGGGACTGTTTACATTTTACCAGATTCAAAGCCTGCAACCAGGATGACTGGGAATGCCTAGGGAGCCGTAGGAGAGGAGACACAGGGGCCAGGAGGGAGAGAAGCCCAGACATTTTCTGGGAATCTTTATAATCATGCTGGATACAATTCCTAAACAGAAGACCGACCTAAGTAGGTAACTTCCTCAAGGAGAACACGGTCACTGCGAATGCAAGAGGCTCAGGTTGTCTGACCAGCTTCGTCTTTGTCGCAGGTGAGAGCATTTGCCTGGCCAGGCGAGTCACCACAGCATAAATTCCTTGAAGGCACGAACTAGTTTGCTTCTTTCCTGGTTTATTGTCAAGCCCGGGGCTGAGTAACACATTAATAGTTCCTTACGTGAAATCCTCTGGGTGAATGAGCAAATCCAGGTCAGGCCACAGGGTGGAACTTCTCAGCTTGTGAATGTTGGTATTCCGTCCTGGGCTACCAACATGCCAGCCCAGCTGGGATGGAATAAAGATGATGGGCTAAAGTTTGGGGCCACAAGATACTGGACTTCAGAGGCAAGAGGAAAAAGATGACAACAAAAAGATACTATGGGCACACACAATGATATTTCAGACCCCCACCCCCAAGATTTCCTAAGACCCTGAATTTTTGAACCCCCTGCCAAAAATATCAAGTTACTTTTCTTGCTGAGTTGAAGGAAGGAAAGGTTACTGTTGGGTCCTCAATCAGAGATGCTGGAAGATCAAGGGGAAGAAATATCTCAAAGCAGAGCAAAAATACAAATGATAAAACTTGTGACAAGGCAAGTGATTTGGAATAGAATCCTAGGAGGCCTGACATATGAATAGAGTCCCAGAAAGAGAAGACAAGAGAGAAGGAGTAAAAACAATGATCACACAAATGTTAGAAGAAAAATCCCTGAGTCAAATAAAAGTTTGGGTTTATAAGTGGAAGGGCAATGAGAAAAGATACAGAGGCTTAACTTCATACAATTCCAGAGCCTTAAAGATAAAGAGAAGGGCTGGAGAGATGGCTTAGCGGTTAAGCACTTGCCTGTGAAGCCTAAGGACTCTGGTTCAAGGCTCGATTCCCCAGGACCCATGTTAGCCAGACGCACAAGGGGGAGCACGCGTCTGGAGTTTGTTCGCAGTGGCTGGAGGCCCTGGTGCGCCCATTCTCTCTCTCTATCTGCCTCTTTCTCTCTCTGTCACTTTCATAAATAAATAAAAATAAACCAAAAGAATTAAAAAAATATAAAGAGAAAATCCTACAGTAATCTAGAAAGAAAACAAATTTACAAAAGATAAATAGAAAATTAAGGATCACATTTATAGACAACTGAGGGGTTAAGATATATACCAGGGACCTTACACCCAGCCAAAATCCCATTCGCTTGCCAGAGACATGTCTTTGGGGATATGCAAAGAATTAGGGAATATATTACCTATATTCTCTCCTGTATTATTAACAGAAGACACTCAAGGAACAGTTCTAGCAAGTAGCACATGGGTCAAAATAGAGCTCATCAGACAGAAGTTGACAAGAGGAAAAAATGATTTAAAAAAAGTACATATGTAATACAGATAGTAAACTCCAAATAGACTTGGCTACTGGGGAAATGTGATAAAATGCTGAGAAGTGTGAGATGGTGTTTAGTAAGGATTCTTGCAAAAAGAAGAGGCATATTGCAAGGTATAGCATTAAAAAATGATCAACAATGAATAATATTTGGGTGGAAGATGGCTGAAATCTAAGTATTCTAAAAGTGGGCACTGATGAGGGAAAGAAGGGAAGGAGCATTGGAGAAGTATTGGAGGGGTATCTTATCAGAGCAAATTATTTGGCATTTTCTTTTTATGTAATAGAGAAATAGTTTTTTAAAATTTATGTGTGTATGTGTGCTTGCATACATGATCTTGTGTGTGGGAGTGCATGCGTGTGCCCAGTATGTGTAGGCAAGAGGTTATTTATTGAGATAGGATCTCTCACTGAACCTAGATCTCACTGGTTTGGCAAGAAGAGCTAGCCAGCGAGTCCCAGGAATTTCCTGTCTCTGCCTCCCCAGCACTGGGATTACAAGTGTGCACCACCATGCCCACATTTTACATGGTACTGGGGACCCAAACTCAGGCCTCCATACTGGCACAGCAAGCAATTTTACCCACTGAGCGTCTCTTCAGATGGAGAAATAGGATTCATATCCAGAGTGTTGGGAGAGGCGCTGTAACTGCTCGTGGGAGGGGAAAGCCTTGATGTTCTAGACTGTTCATATTCCCAGTGCTGCAATTATTTGTGTGTTGACTTTTCCATCCTTGTGAATTCTCATGTGTAAGGCTCGGTGTGCACATCGGCCACTAGCTATGCACTGAGGTGCTTTCGCTTTTGACTTATTCCTACTCCATGTTAACCTAGGAGCCACTGAGTAACATCAATCTGCAGCCACTATTATTTAGTTAAGCATTTCGATGCCATCTCCTAACTACCCTTCCAAGACTGATGTTTGTATTTTACACCAACAACATGCAAATCACACTCCTTACTGCTAATTCCAGAAAGCTCATCTCCAACTTTCTTTAATGGTGCACAATGGATAGTTATAAAGATGAGGGCAGAGGGAGAAAAAAAATCAGCCAGAGGGTTAGGGAGGTTCAGGTGTGTTTGATTCGATACAGGTGCAAGGAGAGGCAAGGAAGGTGAGCGCTGAGCTGAGTGCCCCCGCGTTGAGACCATGGGGGTCCAGGCAAGAGCATTTCTGCCTGGAGCTGGGCTAGTCACCGCTGGTGGACTTCTGTTCTTCACCACCCTTCATTGTCAGGTAGTAGATGCGGTTGGCCTCTGGGTAGGTGACTTTGCTGAGTGGAAGCTTGTAGATGGCAGGGTTGTTGGTTGTCAGGAGAAGGAAGATGAGGGAGGAGAGGCAGAAGGGCCAGGTGCCTGGTGGTACACCCACCTGGAAATGCAAACAATGGAGACTGAGGAATGCTTACAAGCTCCTGAGTTGGAACTGAGACTTGAGGAGAAGAATATGGGGTTGGGGATGTCCCACTCATGATAGTATTAGTGTTCCTAGATAACAGAATGCCAGAGGAAGTTGAGATGTTGCTCCTTTTGGGCACAATCAGAATCTTAATGTTGGGGCTGAAAATTGGACCTTGGATGGTTCCCACTGCAGCCTAATAGCTCCATCCTTGACCTCCACTGCTAGTCACATGGTGCTCCATCTAGACACAAACACACACACACACACACACACACACACACACACCGGACAAGACATACACACATGCATGCAAGCTCTCATCCATGCACTCTATAGATGCATCGATAATACTCTTTGGATGAATCCTGGATAAACTTTGACAGAAGCATTGGGTGAATTAATCAGATTCTATACCTCCCCCAGTCCTTTGATTCTTCTACAAGATCCAAGTGTCTGGAAGCTCTGAGGGGGGAGGAGCACCTTGGAATAGAGTTCAAAGACTCCGGACTTACCACCGCCATCATGTTGGAGAGGGCTGCTCCCATGTACGCACAGAACAGGGCTGTAGGGGCGCAAGGTCAGCAGCGTCAGCTTCCCAGAGCCCGCACCCTGCTGCCCCGCAGCATAGGAGGCCTAGACCCAGAGCAACAGTCCCACATGCTTTCCTGCAACCTCAGTGCCGGTACCATACTCTGATATCTGACATTTGGCTGATGTCCCTCAGTACCTTTGTGGTTCTTGCCCCATAGACTCTGCATTATCTAGGAACTGAGGTTTAACCCCTCCCGTCTTCTATCATGGATTTGCATAAAGCCAGTGGTCAATTCACATCTGTTGCTTGTCCCCACTGATTTTTAAAAATAGTTTTGTGGACAGGCGTGGTGGCGCACGCCTTTAATCCCAGCACTCGGGAGGCAGAGGTAGGAGGACTGCCATGAGTTTGAGGCCACACTGAGGCTCCATAGTGAATTCCAGGTCAGCCTGGGCTAGAGTGAGACCCTACCTCGAAAAAAAAAAACAAAAAAAAAAAGTTTTGTGGTGGAGAGAAGGTTTAGTGGTTAAGGCACTTGCCTACAAAGCCTAAGAACTCATGTTCAAATCTCCAGGTCCCACGTAAGTCAGACGCACAGTGGCACAAGCACGCAATGTTGTACGTGTGCGCAAGGGGGCGCACGTGTCTGGAGGTCATTTGCAGCAGCTGAGGGCCCTGGTGTGCCCATTCTTTCTCTCTCTTTCTCAGCCTCTTTCTCTCTCACAAATAAATAAAAAAGATGATAATCCTAAAAACAGTTTTCATTGTTGAACTGAGAATAGAAGGGGTTAGGCTTCCTTATGGTGGTAGTTTTCTCTTGCTCTAGCCAAGGTGGACCTGGAATTCACCATGTAGTCTCTCAGGCTGGCCTCAAACTCACTGTGATCCACCGACCTCAGCCTCCCAAATGCTGGGATTAAAAGTGTGCGCCACTACGCCAGGTTCCTTACGGTATTTTTCAAACAATTTTCTTTGTTATAACTTTTCCTAACTCTTTTCCCCTTTCTTCTTCCTCCTACCCACCACTGCCACCACAGTCTCTTTTCCACTTTCATGGCATGGATTTTGATGATGGATTGGCACGGGCCTATAAGCCACGGGAGAAATAACAGCCAGAGTGGTCTGGTTGCCACTTTCTTGAAAACTTACCACAGACAAGGGCTAGAAGGTGGGTCTGCCAGGTGAGGGCATAAAACATGCCCCCGATGGCTATACAGGAGAGGACAGAGTTGTAGCTCCAGAGGCCCAGGTAGATCGTTTCAAAGGGTGTGGCCACGGTCAGGGCTGTGGAAGAAGGAATGACATTTCTGGGTCAGAGAACAAAGGCTTCCCCAGGCCCAAGAGTGGCCTCTTTCCCGTCATTCAACCCCACACCCACACAGCTCTGCTTATCAAAGGAGCCTTCACAAGTAGTATGTGATCTTAGGGAACCAAACAGGAAGAATAAAACAGTGGTTTCCAGTCTGGTTTTCAGAACCCTAGTTTTCACACAGAGATGTGAGTGTACCTGGGATGAGGAGAAACCTAGGGGGGCGTGGGGAGTCTCTTTAATGCCTCTCCTGCAGCCAGAGCAGCTGCATTTTCAGTATTTATGGTTTCAATTTAAGACTACAACCTTTGTAAAATAATAATAAAAATAACTTCTCTTAAAAAAAGTTCGCTTTCGGTGTTGGGAATACAGATCAGTGGTAAAGCACTTGCCTAGTCCACGTGAGGTCATAGGATCAAATCCTCGCTTCACTCTCCCCACCTCCAAAAAATATCACCACTAAAAGGTTCGTTTTCAATGGGTTCAGAAACATCCTGTTCACTAACAGATAGATGTAGACAGAGGAATGTCATAGCAGAGTTGAAGATGTGAACAATAGGTAAATTTCGATAAAGAATTAATATCTCTTATAGTATTTTTATAAATTTTTGATGAGCTTGGAATTATTTCCAGTAATTTTTTTTTGAATGTCCTGCTTCCAAAAGTCTTTGCAAAAACACTGGAATAAGTCAAAAAGTGGTCTTACTTCCAGAGTCCCCTCTGTCCTGTTTTCTGACTCTATTGAGGGAAAGAACAGGTCCGTATATAAATGTGTATACATACATATACATATGTGTAGGAATACAAAATTGTACTTGGGAAATGCCAGTCCAATTTTAGGAAAGCCATTCCTTTTCGCTTACTTAAAACTTGGAGGTGTTAAGTCACGTGTCCCGGGGGGCGTGGGGAGTCTCTTTAATGCCTCTCCTGCAGCCAGAGCAGCTGCATTTTCAGTATTTATGGTTTCAATTTAAGACTACAACCTTTGTAAAATAATAATAAAAATAACTTCTCTTAAAAAAAGTTCGCTTTCGGTGTTGGGAATACAGATCAGTGGTAAAGCACTTGCCTAGTCCACGTGAGGTCATAGGATCAAATCCTCGCTTCACTCTCCCCACCTCCAAAAAATATCACCACTAAAAGGTTCGTTTTCAATGGGTTCAGAAACATCCTGTTCACTAACAGATAGATGTAGACAGAGGAATGTCATAGCAGAGTTGAAGATGTGAACAATAGGTAAATTTCGATAAAGAATTAATATCTCTTATAGTATTTTTATAAATTTTTGATGAGCTTGGAATTATTTCCAGTAATTTTTTTTTGAATGTCCTGCTTCCAAAAGTCTTTGCAAAAACACTGGAATAAGTCAAAAAGTGGTCTTACTTCCAGAGTCCCCTCTGTCCTGTTTTCTGACTCTATTGAGGGAAAGAACAGGTCCGTATATAAATGTGTATACATACATATACATATGTGTAGGAATACAAAATTGTACTTGGGAAATGCCAGTCCAATTTTAGGAAAGCCATTCCTTTTCGCTTACTTAAAACTTGGAGGTGTTAAGTCACGTGTCCCGGGGACCGCGGGCCAGGCTGTCGCTGCGCCTCTCTTCCAACCCCTCACTGCTGGGCTCTGAGCGCAGGCCCTTTGCATTTCTCCACATGTTCTGTTACTGCAATCTGCCGTCTTTGGAGTTGGCTCAAGAAAGGGAAAAATAGATCCCTGCTCCCTACAGTATTTTAAACTCCAGCGAGGATAAGTCTAGAGTTGTTGCTATGTGCTTGGGAGGAATGAGCTCAGGAAACCAATCCCAAGCACCTCTCTGCAAAGCGGGGGGCTTTGCCTTACCTGCTAGTGTCCCCAAGATGGACCCTATGGCTGCGTGCAAGCAGATGAGTGGGGATGAGATGAACACAGCCACCAGGATCATGCCACCTGTCCAGGGATTGTCACAGCCATACACCTGGCCGACTCCCACGGGGATGGTCTGTAATAGCTGCAAAATCAACAGCACGCAGGTCACTGGAGTGTGGGAAGGTAATGCAGAGACCAGGTATCAGGGCCAGGACAGGGGCCATTCCCGGAGCAGGTAATGAGGTGGAACAGAAGATGACCATGACCTTCAGCGAGAACAGGGGAGGGCACAAGCTGGAACAAATAGCTCCTCACTCTACCACCTACCAGGCATCCAGCCTCCCTCATGCTCAGACCCCCAACACAGAGACCGGGCACGGACACACTTGAAGAACATACGGCCTCTGCTTTGAGGAGAAGCTTTGATGGGGCCAGAATACACCTCCTTCTTACACTGCCATTGGAGTTTCAGGCACTAGGAGATTTCTGTTTGACATCCTAAAATCCTAGGAATATTCTGGAAATATTCTAGGCTGCTTCAGTAGATGATTTGGCTATTGGCTACTCGTTTCGAGGCTCTGAACTCAATCCCGTGGTCTCAGATCTTTACCACCTTTCCTCTATCTTCATCAAGACTTGTTCTTGTGGGCTGGAGAGATGGCTTAGTGGTTAAGGTGCTTGCCTACGAAGCCTAAGGACCCAGGTTCGAGTCCCCAGAACCCACATAAACCAGATACACAAGGTGGCACGTACATACGGACTTTGTTTGCAATGGCTAGAGGCCCTGGCATGCCCATTCTCTCTCTCTCTCTCGCAAATAAGTAAAAAAAAAAAAAATATATATATATATATATGTGTGTGTGTGTGTGTGTGTGTGTGTGTGTGTATGTATATATATATATACATACACACACACACATATATATAGGGAGAGAGAGAGAGAGAGAGAGAGAGAGAGACTTGTTCTCTTGGTTGGATCCTGTTCACTCAGCTCCACCTTGAGAACTGTAAGACCCTTGGAGAGAGAAGGCAGGTTTTTTTTCCTCCCTACTTAGCATTGTAGAAAATGGCTATGTGAACATATGGAAAATGTCCAGAAGCCAAGACATGGTTGACCTTGAGAGTGAATTCTTTGGTAGGGTTTGGATTGGGGGTGATTCATCAGGAACTGGTGGCAGAGGGTCTTTCTCTGATCAGGCAGAACTGTACATATTTTCAAAGCCCTCTGAGAGTCAAGAGGTAAAGAGGGGGCATGGAAGGTGAGCAGTGACCTGGTAATTCAGAGGTCCAGCTTCCAGTCCACCATACATGACTTCACTGGATGACCATAGGTACGTAACCTCCTCATCACAGGCTGTGGTATTCCCTTCTGAGGCGGGAGATGCCTGGCCTGGCAGACGGCCTTCTGTTCTGGACGAGTAGGTCATACGACTCTTAAGAGGGTAGGGATCTTTATGGCTGAGTCCACAATAGATGTTTATTAACTTTGTAACGGCTAGACAGTGGTTCCCAAGCCTTGCCACACATAGAAAATGTACGGCTGTCTGACAGCTCTACAGGCAGTCTGACTGGATTGCCTGTGGGCCATTTCCCCAGCCCTAAGTGACGAATCTGAAGCAGGATTTGGTGTCCACTGGATTAGTTATAGATGACTGACTGTAGATGTGAATACAGTTCTGTCCTAAATGAAATTTTGTCCTTTTCAACGTGATTGATCTTAGAATATATTTTATTTTATTTTTTTAGGGAATAGTGCTTGAGTTATAGAGAACTTTCTAACTTTGGTTTCTTATTTTTGAGGCAAGCCCAACAGACTGCCTTTTTCTTTTTTTTTTTTTTTTGGGAGAGAGAGACAGAATTGGCATGCCATGGCCTCTAGCCATTGTAATCAAACATCAGACACATGTGCTCCCTTGTGTGCGTGTGTGACCTGTGTGTCTGGCTTATGTGGGACCTGGAGAGTTGAACATGAGTCCTTAGGGTTTGCTTGCAAGTGCCTTAACAACTGAGCCATATGTCCAGCACTTTGGATTCTTTCATTTCCTAATGGATGACCTCTAACTGAACACCATGATAAGCCATGGAAGGATGGAACTAGGAGACACTGAGAACCAGACTCTCGTACTCATACTGAGCCTACAGTGGGGAGGGGCTGAAGGTCCATTCAACTAATTTCCTATGACTTGGCATCATCTGAGGAATGTGGGGAGTCTGACTTCACCTTTCATTCAGGCACACAGGTTGCATGCCCAAGCAGTCAAGAGGGAGAGGAACGAGGGGCAGTACCCTTGGAATAGAGCCTGGGTTTGGAATGAAGCCCCTCCACCTTCTGGGGTCCATGCTTTTGCCTGGTGAACTGTGCACTGAGGTGACCTGCCTCTGCGCCTGGTTGTTTCCTGGGCCACAGCTGACACCTGGAGGGAAGGGCAGTCAGGTGTGCTATGGAAATTTACTGAGCACCTGGCCTCCTCCAATTGTGATTCTTAACAAACTGGTTAAACGAAGAGAGAGTCCCCTTCCCCTCACCCTGTTATTTCAGGGAAAGAGGGAAATAGCATTGATTCTTCAAAACTCAGCTATGGATGGTGCGGGAGAGATTTAATATGGTAGTCAGAGTGTGGAGAGGAGAGAGCGTGACCTTGGCCTCGGCATACCCAGAGTTGGGGTCAACCATTTCTTGTTGCTTGGAGGATGAACAGCCTGGCCTTTTCTCTGGGTTGGTGCCATGAGCATGTACCTCTGGCTAGCACTTGATAACGCCTCATTGGTACGGATCAGGGGCAGCCTGTCCATGAGTACCCAAAGGAATTTTGCCTAATTGCAGATGGCTGGTCCTTGACAATTATATTCAGGGTTTGTCCCTTCCTACCATGGTGGCTTTGCATTTGAAGTGGCAGAAGAAGGGGGATGGTTAATCTCCATTGTCAACTTGTCTGGATCTAGACTCTCCTAGGGGGCAAATCTCTGAGCACATCTGTGAGAAAGTTTCTAGATTGGGTTAATGGAGGCGGGAAGACCCACTATAATCATGGGTAATGCCCACGGTCTCTGACTGAATCAAACAGAGCAAGCTAGCTGAGCACCAGAATTCATTGCTCTCTGTGTTGCGGTCAGCTTGCTTCATGCTCTGCTGTCATGATGGAGCATATCCTCTTGAACTGTGAGCCAAAATAAACCCTTCTTACTTTAATTGTTTTTTTTTTTTTTTTTTTTTTTTGTAGTCAAGTGCTTGACCACTGAGCTATACATGCCCCTTAGGTTGTTTTTCTGTCAGGTATTTTGTCACAGCATCAAGAAAAGTAATTAAGACAGGGGTCTTTCCCTTAAACATGAGATTTTTGTCTCTTCCAATATCTCTGGTTTAGGCCTTAACTCTGTCTCTAATACCATTCCACTTTTAGCTTGAGAACAAAGCACATCCTAGAAAGATAAAATACTTGCATTATTTTCCCCAGCATTTTCCAACAGCAGTGTGGGAGGCACTTGCTTTTTTGGATAGGTTAAGCTGGGAGTGATGGCACACACACACCTTTAACCTCAGCACTTGGGAGACAGAGGTAGGAGGATCGCAGTAGGTTCAAGGCTATCCTGGGACTACAGAGTGAGTTTCAGGTCAGCCTGGACTAGAGCAAGATCCTTCCTTGAAAACAAACAAACAGAGAGTTGGATAGGTTTAGGTTTAGAGCATGGCTATTTTATGAGATCCCACGGTGGCACTTGTGAAACTGAGCCCCAGAAGAAAGTTGCACTGAGGTTTGGGTCAATCTAGATATCAGGCATGCCTGGAGAGCCAAGGCTCAAAAGTCATACCACACAAACAGTATTTTAGGACATGGGTTATGTTTTCCAGTGTTCCAGAGACGTTAAGAGAAACAGTATCCTTGTTCCTCTAAGAAGCCAAGCTATAAGCAGTGGGGAAATGTGAAGGAAGGTAGATTTAACAGGGATGTATAGACCACCCCAGCGATTTGATAGTGGCCTGGGGTACTTTGAGAAGCAGTGAGTTTTGTTTTACTATGATTATCTAAGGTGAGGGAAGACATCCTGCTTGGGTCTGTAGCATGGCAGATCGAAGTTAGGGCTCTGCAACAGGTCTTAAGCACGGGCATTGGCTGCAGGTTGACTCTGGCTAGCTGTCTCTGTGCCTTATTTTACTTATCTGTTAAATGGTGGAACCCACAGTATTGATTATCATGAGGGTGAAATGAGTTAATATAATAAGGATTTAGAATGGTGTCTGATGTGTGATAAGGTTGCATTTACATACCACTAAAGTATTATAAATGATAGGAAAATATTAGCTGTTAGCTAGTTGTGTTTATTAGCAAAGCCAATATTTTATACTTCCACATACTTATGGCATATGGAGATATATATATATATATATGCATATATTTTAGACCTTTGTCTTCAATCTTTAGAGATAGATGAATAAATAAACCTACATATCAATGAGTAAGTTGTAAAGCAGCATTTCTCAGCTTTGGTTCTATTGGCATTTTGGACTACATAATTCTTTGCTGGGGTAGCAACAGTTGTTCTGGGCCTCATAGGACACTTAGCAGTGTTCCTAGATTTTTCTTAGTAGTTGCTAATAGAAATCTCTATTCTTTCTTTTTATCTTTTTTTTTCGGGGGGGGGTAGGGTTTCACTCTAGCCCAGGCTGACCTAGAGTTCACTATGTAGTCTCAGGGCAGCCTTGAACTCATGGTGATCCTCCTACCTCTGCCTCCCAAGTGCTGGGATTAAAGGTGTGTGCCATCACGCCCAGCTCTCTATCCTTGATAATGGAAAATATCTCCAGACATTTCCTAAAGTCCCCAAGGAACAAAGTCACTGTTGCTTGAGAACCATAGCTACAGAATATGTGAAAATTCACCCTCTCTCTTCTATTGATAATAACTGATTTAATCCCAACTTTGAATACTTCCATCAGTCTCTTGTCCCTTTATCAAATTATCTATCTAATATTTTCTTACTCAATATCCATCATCTTGCATTGTTGGCTTCACACTTATTTGCTCACACTGTGTTTTCTCTTTTCTTGTGTGGACTGTAGCTTTAAGAGGGCAAGGATGCTGGCATATTTCAGGTCTATGTCTAGTGTCTGAAAAACTTCCCAGCATTGATTAATAGTCCAATAGAGATTGTTGAAAGGATGTATGGATCTGGCCATAACCCTTTCTGGTCTCTACTAAGGCCCATCATCTGGTTTCTAGTGAAGAGAGAGCTTGGGTAATTTTCAAGCTGGTCAGTTGAGAGGGTCGCTGTACAGTAGAAGGGTCTAAACTCATTGCCACTGGGTTACTTACCAAAGGCATTTCCATCTCTGTCCAGGTGATATTGGGCACTGAAGACACAGGCTCAACTAGCGCCGTGGGGAAGAAAAGGTTGTAGTGGCCTGTAGCTGCCAAGTATAGAGTCAAGGCGACATTGAAGGGCAGTGTGAAGACTGGCAGGTCCCACTTGCTGAAGATAGAACTCAGGGCACTAGAAATAACTGGGCTGAAGGTGAAAGAGACAAAGTATTAATTACTGTGAGCATTCTTAGGGCAATTCTATCTTATCATCTCTGACCGTGGTATCACCCACCATCCCCTCTCCTTTTCACAGCCATTCCTGGCTCTCTTAGGATTCCAGTGGTCCACTGATACAGGATTGGAAATAAGGCATTTAGCTTGAGAAAAAAATAAATTAAAAATGTATCATTTTGAATGGAATACAAACTAATTTAAGTATTTCCTTATTTCCCAAGCCAAGAAGCTAAACAAAATGTGATCCTTGTGAGATGTGATCATAAAGCTCAGAAGTTAAAGGCGTTTGCTTACATAGTCTGCAGGCCCAGGTTCAATTCTCCAGTAACCACAGAAGCTAGATGCACCAAGTGGAACATGCATCTGGGATTAGTTTTCAGTGGCAAGAGACCCTGGCATTCCTATACTTACACACTCTCTCTCTCAAGTAAAAAAACAAGGGATAGAAAGATGGTTTAGCAGTAAAGGTGCTTGCCTGTAAAGGCAAAGAACCCAGGTTTGATTTCCCAGGACCCATGTGAAGCCAGATTCACAAGGTAGCACATGCATGTGAAGTTTATTTGCAGTGGCTGGAGACCCTGGTGTGCCTAATCTCTCTCTTTCTTTCCCTCTGCCCCCATAAATAAATAAATAAATAAAAATGAATAAATAATATTAACAAAGGAAATGTCATTATGGCGTTTGGGTCATCAAGACATGCACCAGCTATGACATGGTGTGATAACATTTTCAGTCTGACCTTTCTGTGTGGGCTACTATGACATTAGGCTTCCTAGTTTTCTCCTTGTCTGCTCTTTATTAAGTCCTCTTCAGTGACTCCCCCTTTTCTGCTGGATATCTAAGTGTTAGAAGATCTCATGTCTCTGTCTTAGAAATCACTCTCTTGAATCTTACCTTTTGGGAGGTAAAGTACCTTCCATATGCTGTTGTATTTCAAATCTTGACTGTATCATTAACGTCTAGACTTGACTTTTGGCTGCCTTCTCAACATCTCTACATAGAAGTCTGACATATGTAGTGTCCAGATAGATGTCCTGATTTGCTCCTATCTTCCTGTTTTGCTCTTAGTTCTTTTCCATACCCCAGTTTCAGCAAACCATTATAGTGTATTGAATGTTCTCTGCCTTTTCTCTTCCATATCTTTAGTTTCCCAGGAAGTCCTGTTGACTTTATCCTTCTTAAATAAACCCAAACCCAATCACTTCTGGCTATGTTCATGTATACCACTCGCCAAACCACTCTTGCCTCTGTGGATTCTTTTAGCAGACTCCTAACAATGCTTCACCATCCACTCTTGCCACCCTTATACCCATTCTCCACTTTGCAAGCAGAGAAGCTTGTTTAAATTTAAACGATATACATTATTTCTTTGGTCATATCCCTGAAATGCAGCTAGAGAGATGGCTTACAAGTTAAGGCACTTGCCTGCAAAGCCTAAGGACCCAGGTTAAATTCCCCAATACCCATGTAAGTCAGATGCACAGGGTGGCACATGCATCTGGAGTTTGTCTGCAGTGGCTGGAGGCCCTGTTGTACCCATTCTGTCCCTCTCATCCTCTCTCTCTGCCTCTGTCAAATAAATAAAATAAAATGAAATAAACCTGAACTGTTTTCCATTCTCATGACAGGGAAAAAAAACATTAACACCATAAAAGTACAGTAATAAACCCCAGAATTCTTATTAGATGCACAGGGTGTTTGGAACCCACCTCATCTACTCTGCTCTCACCTCTTGCCACTTCCTCTGTGGGCCCCTGTCTCACTGCTTAAGGACACTCCCACTTCTCCAGTTGGGATCTTCTATCGGGGGCACCCTTCACTGAGACCTTCCGAGGGCTCATGTCCTCTTGTCATTTAGGTGATAGCCCAAATGTCCCATCTCCTGAATAGCTTTCCCTGACCACCTATGCTAGGAGTCACCCTCACTTTTCTCAAAGCGTTCATCACATCTTGAAATGACCATGTTTATGGACAGGTTTATATACTTATCTCTGTCAAGAAGCATGTCAGCTCCAAGACAGTGGAGAGCCTTCCCTGTTCACAGCTCTCCTCAGCAGTGGGGCTTGTCCCTATGCTCACTAATAGTCTGGGTGTATTGGATGAATATGGACAATGGCACTATTGATGCCTGCCCTACACGGGCTGCATGAATGCATTCATGAATAAGCTGGAGTGCAAGATAGTGCAGAGCTCTACACAGGATAGCGTGTCAATGTTTTTTCCTGCATTTTAAATCAAAAAGTGGAAGTGGAGGGCACTGATGTCTAAGTGCCACCCGGTGCCATATGGTTGAGGGGCTATGCTGAGGGGTTGAATCTATGTAGTTATAAAACAAATGCATGCAAATGAGGGCAACTTCTGCTCCTCACCAGGGGACATGGAGGGAACATTGAGAAAATCCTCACAGAAATGTCTGCCTTATCTTTTGTCCCCATGGATCAAGGGAGAAGAAACTCAAAGAAGAGAAATAAATTGCCTAGAATGCCTAATGTAGTAATTTATTTGCAAGCACTACAAAAAAGTAATGAAACAGTACTTAAGCTAAATTAAACTAACTGGTTTTAGTAACTCCAGACTTTGCAACCAAAGAAAGACATTCACTTCTTGGAGATGCTAAAAATAAATCACCATGTCTGATTTATTGCTGAGAAAGAACAGGAATAAATCACCATGTCTGAGAGGAGTTGAAAGCAGGATGGTATCGACGTGTGAAGTCAGGGGCTGGGGACGAGGGTTCACACAGGAGCAGGCATGCTACTGAGACTGTCAGACACTCTACTGACCCGCCGTAAATTCCAGTGATCTGAGGATCTATGTGCGAGTGGCTAAGCCCGCTGCATGAATGTTTGTGTATAACTTCCTTTCCTCTTGCGGAGGATCTCAAACGATAGTTCTAGTTTGAAGATTCTATGCTTTGCATACAGACCTTCTGTTCCAAGAAAACCTTCGGATTCTATCACAAATATGTTTTCAGATTTTAGGGCTAATTTAGACCACGCAGTGGATGATTCCCATAACACCCAGGAGTTCAGTGGTACAGACTCTGGATTTAGAAAGCTAACCTCAAAACTAACCGTGTGACCTGGGGCAAGTTACCTAGCTTCATGCCTTGGTCTTGCCTTCTGTAAACTGGAGATAAACATAATGTGACCTTGCTTAGCACCATTCTTGCCATTTAGGAACTTCTTGACCCCTGATTATTAAGACTTTATTATTAATAGTATTAAATTAAATTCATTATTATTTTTTTTCTTGAGGCAAGCCCAACAGATTGGCCTTTTAATGTGAGAATGTGAGAAAGAGAGAGAGAGAGAATTGGTGTGCCAGGGCCTCCAGCCACTGTAATTGAACTCCAGATGCTTGTGCCCCTTGTGACCATATGTGACCTTGTGTGCTTGTGTCACCTTGTGTGTCTGGCTTACTTTAGATTGAAGGGTTGAACCTGGGTCCTTTGGCTTCACAGGCAAGCTCCTTAACCGCTAAGTCATCTCCCCAGCCCAAGCCTTTATTATTAAGGAAGGAAGATTATCAATACAATAAAAGCACATGGACTTTGCTGCTTTAAAGGGTCTCTGTTAATTCACATTCTCCTTCAATCTCTTTGTGTTTCTTCTTAACTTCTGGGTCTTCCTGGTGTCTTGCCAGACTAAACCATCTATTTATGAAGACACTGGGCTGAAAAACAGTGTGTGCCTTATCCTCGCCCAACAAGACATGAGCATCTCTGGACCCTGCAGACCTGTGAGGAGAAAAAGGGAGACACCTCACCAGGCCATGGTTGTGAAGATCACAGGGAACAAAAGCCACCAGTAGTAGTCTAGCTTCTCGGAGAACACTGCCATCAGCAGTCCCACCAGCATCCCGTTGTAGCCGTGGAGTCCAGAGGCGATGGCTGACCTGGGGGCAGAACAGCTAGTTACCGGGTGTTGTAACTTTGGTGGTACCTGTTAGGCTCTAGCCTCTGGGAACTCTAGGATCTGCTTAATTTAGAAGATTCTTTTTAGTAATTGAAAAAAGTGTGATTTCCAGGGTAGGGGGTAGACTAGAAGCCCCATGTGTCCCATTGAAGAAGTGTTAAGATAAGGGAACAAAAAAGCTATTCCAAAACTGAACTGCCCTGAGGCCCTGAAAACAAGGCATGTGGGAGCCACAATTCAGTCTGCCACAGGTCCAGCCCTAGGAAATAGTTGTGAAGACTGGGAAAGCTGCAGCTGGCAAGAGGCTTGCCCCAGGCACTGGAGTGTATATAGAGAGATAGTCCAATCATGTTGCCCGGGAGCAGACTGTGCTTGCTGAGAATAATTTTGAAGTTTGATGGTGCTGAGCCTGAGGGAAGGAACTAGACCATCCCCTGAAGGCACTTTATCTCCTGGGAGGTTCTTACTGTAGAGTCTGAGAACTCAGAAGTTTCAGCATTATTTGTTATTCATAGTCTCACCCTTCCAGTGGGGTGATTAATGCTTAGTGGGTTTTAAAGTTCAAAGACAGGTCTGCCTCTCCAGGTATCATCAGTTAGTAGTAACATAAAGGAGAAAGTTTGAAAAATGTATGAAAAAAATCAATATAGATGAAAATACCAGCAAATTAGAAGAGAAATTCAACAAGGAAGTTGAGATTTTGAAAAAAAATCCAAATAGAAATGTTAGAAATGAAAAAAATGTAATGAGGGCTGCAGATATGGCTTATCAGTTAAGGCATTTGCCTGCAAAACCAAAGGACCCAGGTTTGATTCCCCAGGACTCACATAAGCCAGATGCACAAGGTGGTGCATGTGTCTGGAGTTGATTTGCACTTGCTAGAGGCCCTGAAGCACCCATCCTCTCTCTTTCTCTCTCTGTGTCTAGCTGCCTCTTTCTCTCTCCCTCTCAAATAAATATATAAAAATTAAAAAATTTTGAAAGTACAATGAATCAAATTAAAAACAAAACAAAGTGGAGACTATTACCAATATACTCAATGAAGTTGAAAGAGGAATATCTTTGATAGAGGACAAGGCTGAGGGAAATACTACATTCAAATATCAATAAAGAAAAAAATAAGCATTATCACAATCTCCAAAAATCTGGGATACAATCAAGAGACCAAACTCAAAAGTCCAAAGGGTAGAACAAAGAACTGAAGTAAAATCTAAAGGGACAGAGAATCTGTTCAATACAATTATAGCAAGAAATTCCTAAATCTAGAGAAAGAGTTGGATGTCAAAGCATAAGAGGTATTTAGAACCCTAAATTGATATGACCAGAAGAGAACCTATCCATGACATATTATAGCCAAAATGTCAAAAATACAAAGCATGGCTGGAGAGATGGCTTAGTGGTTAAGGCACTTGCATATGAAGCCTAAGGACCCATGTTCTACTCTCCAGATGCCATGTAAGCCAGATGCACAAAGGTGAGGCAAGTGCAAGGTCGTACATGCCCACTGGGTGGTGAAAGTGTCTGGGGTTCAATTTCAGTGGCTGAGGCCCTGACACGTCAATTCTCTCTCTAAAAATTAAAAAAAAATCAAAGCAAAGTAACAGTGTTAAAAGCCTTAACAGCAAAATACCTACAAAGGCAAACATACATATCAGAATAGCACCAACTCTCTCATCAGAAACCCTAAAAGCCCGAAAAACTTGGAACAATGAATTTCAAACCTTGAAAGTAAATAATTACTAACCAAGTTGCTATATCCAGCAAAGATACTTTTTTAAATTGATGGAGAAATAAGGATATTTCTTAGCAAGTACAAACTAAGGCAGTTCAAGACCACTAAGTTAGCACTGTGAAAGATACTCAGAGAAACATTTTACAGAGAAGAAAGGTAGTCTCAATCATTACAATGCAGGATGGAATAAATTTCGTGAGAGGAACAGATGAACAAAGGCAAGTTAGGAATGAATCTTCGTGTCTAAAGTGGAAAACCCCTGATATTAGCAGGAGAGAAGGAAAAGCAAAAACCATAATCCAACCAAAAAGAACAATAACAATAACAAGACCTGCCTAGAGAGATGATTTATTGGTTAAGGTGCTTGCCTGAAAAGCCTAATGACCAGGAGTCTGTCTGTAGTGGCTGGAGGTCTGGGCATACCCATTGTCTCTGTCTGTCTCTTCTCTATCTCTCTATGTGCTTGCAAATAAATAATTAATAATATTAAAAAAAGAAAAATAACAAGGATATTACAATAATTAGTAAGCTTCTTTTAATAATAACTTTGAATATAAGTACTTCAACTCACCAAAAAGAGATAAATAAAATAAAACATAGACTAGATGATTGGATTAAAGAACATGTCTCAACTATCTGTTGTTTCTAAGAAACACAGCTCACCACCAGCAGACACAAGTGGACTGCTAAAAGGGTAGAAGTCAATTTATCATGAAAATGGAAGCCAGAAAGAAGCTAGCATATATCTGGTAAAGTATATTTCAAAATTATTCAGGAGAGATAAAGAAGGCCATGACATACCAATAAAGAAAACAAGTCATCAAGAAGATAGAAACATTGTCACTATACATGGTTCAAATGTTGGGGTGCCCAATTTCATAAGACAAAAATGAATAAGCATAAGAAAGTCACATAAAAACTGTAGGTGACTTCAAAACTCCACTCTCATCTTCATGTAGGTCTTCTAAACTACAAATCCACAAAAACCCAGCAGAATAAAACTACACCATATAACAAATGGACTTAACAAATATGTCTTGAATTCCATCCCATTAATATGAAATACACATTCTTCTTGGCAGCCTATGGAAAATTCTCTAAAATAGATTTTAAAAAGTAAGTCTTAAGAAATACAAAATAATTGAAGCTATTTCTTGTATCTTATCAGATTATAGTGGGATGAAAATAAAAATCAATACAAAGAGAAGCCACAGAAACTATACAAATACTTGGAGACTGAACTTAAACTCTTGGATGACCAGCAGGTCAATTGATGAAACTAAGAAGGAATCTGAAAAATCTGATGAAATGAAAAGCAGAAGCTGGGAAGATGGCTCTGTGGTTAAAGGCACTTGCTTGCAAAGTCTGCTGGCCTGGGGTTAATTCCTAAGCTGCTTATGTAAGCTGGAGGTAAAAAGTGGTGCAAATATCTGGAGTTCATTTGTAATGGCAAAAGGCCCTGGTGCACCCATGCACACACAGGTGCACACAAATAAATAAAATGAAAGTAAAGCACAAAAGACCAGAACCTGTAGCTAAATCAGTCCTAAAAGGAAAGTTTATACTTCTGAGTGCTTACATTAAAAATACCAGAAAGCTCTCAAACTAGTAGGTATTCAGTGAATTAGGTATTCAGTAGTGAATACCTAATGATGTACCTCAAGATCTTAGAAATACAAGAACAAGTCAAACCCCAAAGCAGTAGCAGAAAGAGTTATGAAGATCTGGAAAGAAATTAATGAAATGAGGACTAGAAGAATAATACAGAGAATCAATCAAAGAGTTGAATCTTTGAAACAATAATCTCCACCTAGCTAATCTACCCAAAAGAAATGTGGAGAGAGAGAGAGAAGACCAAAATTCAAGATAAAGAAAGAGCCTGACAACCTGCTTCAGGGAGATGGCGATAGACACCAAGGACACTCAAAATGTAACAAAGCAGAAATGCAGAACTTGCTGAGAGCTTAACAGTGTAGTATACGTACGGCACACCTGCCACGGCTCAGGGAACACTGGGGAAGAGGGGGAAGAAAGGTTGTAAGAGCCTTACGGTGCGAAGGAGTATCCAGAGGCATTGCTTCTCCCCACAGCAATGACTGACTGCAGCTCTCATAGCTCGTAAGCCATAACCCCATGGTGAATACCGGTAACCTAACTGAAAAAGGCCCTCAGTAGAATGGGCATATGGAGGAGGGGAATAGGACTACATCTGATGTGTCCATATAACATAGTTTCTAATGAATAAAAAAGAAGAAACATAAACAATTACTACCAAGTGAGCAATGCGCCAGAGCAGCCCAGCTCAGTGGTTAAAGGCTCTTGCTTATAAAGCCTGCTGGCACAGGTTCAATTACCCAGCTGCCCATGAATGCTGGACCAGCATTCATTTGAAACAGCAAGAGATCCTGGCATGGGTGTATGTGCATGCACACACACATGCACACATGTTGTGCAAATAAATGAAAAATGAAAAAATAAGGGAATGCAATAACAATAGATTCCAATAAAATCATCAGGAAGTCATTAGGAAATATAAGGAAACATATTCTAAAAAATTGAAAAATCTGGAAAAGATGGATAAATTCCTAGACATGTATGACCTATTAAAATGAGATCAAGAGGACATAGCCAATTTAAACAGATCTACAAAAAGCAATGATATTGAAGCAGTAATGGTCTTCCAACAAAGAAAGGTCCAGTCCAGGATAGATTCGCTACTAAATTCTACAAGACCTTTAAAGAGGAGCTAATACTAAGCTCCATAAAATACTAAGGAAAAGACATTACCAAACTCATTCTATGAAGCCAACACTATCCATTACCAAAATGGGATAAGGACACAAGGAAGAAAAGAAAATTACAGACAAATATCTCTCATGAACATAGATATAAAAATTCTCAGCAAAATACTTTCAAATGGAAATTCAGAATATATTAAGAAGATGACTTTTAACGTGAGTAGTTTAAAACAAGGAAGAAAGAAACTGAAGAAGACACTAAAAGATGGAAACGTCACCCACACTTATAGATTGGTAGAATAAGTATAGTAAAAATGACTGTATTATTGAAAGCAATTTATTGAGTCAAAGCAGTTCTCATAAAAATCCCATTAACATTCTTCACAAATAGGGAAAAGAACTTAATATGGAAGCACAAAATATCCTGAGAGGCCAAAGCCATCCCAAGCAGAAAGAACAATGTGTCACAATACTTGACCTCAAATTATACTATGGAGCCATAATATAAAAATCAGTACCGATACAAAACACACACAGACCAATGGAATACTCATATAGCTGAAGGCACTTAATCTTTGACAAAGGTGTCAAAAACATTCATTGGAAAAAAGACAGCCACTTCAGCCAATGATGTTGGTAAAATTGGATACCTAGATGTAAAATAATGGAACTAGATCCATATCTCTCACCTTGGACAGAAATCAAGTCAAAATGCATTAAAAACCTAAAAGTAAGCCTTGAAACTCTGAGGAAAACATGGACAAAACACTTCATATAAGCATGGGACACCAATATCCCAGGACATAATACAACTGATAGATGTCATTGCCTGAAATTAAAGCATCAACTCAGCAAAGAAAAGGCAGAGTGAAGAGATAGCTTATGAAATGTGCCAAAAAACTTTGCCAGCTATGTAATTGATAGAAGATTAATGTCTAGAATCTATAAATGGCACCAAATACAGCTGGGTGTGGTGTCACATGGCTTTAATCCCAGCACTCGGGAGGCAGAGGTAGGAGGATCACTGTGAGTTTGAGGCCACCCTGTGACTACATAGTGAATTCCAGGTCAGCCTGAACTAGAGTGAGATCCTACCTCAACAACCCCTCCAAAAAAGAACAACAAATAATTAATTTCAAAAATCATTGAATAAATAAATATCTAATGAATTCGATAGTTCTCAAAAGAAGAAATACAAATGGTCCATGAATATCTTTAAAAGTTTTCATCCTTAGTTATTACGGAAATTCAAAATAAAACTGCTTTCAGAGTACATCTCACCCCACTAAGAATGGCTATTACCAAGAAAACAAGCAATAAGAAACTTTGGTAAATAAAAACAAAACAAAAAAAAAATTGGGAGAGTTGAGGATTTAGTGGAAGAGCACTTGCCTATCAAGTGGAAAGCCCTGGGTTTGGTCCTCGGGACCAGAATAATAATAAAAATGTTGGCAAGGTTGTGGGGAAAGAGGAACATTTATATACTGCTAGTGAGAATGTAATCCGGTATCACCACTATGAAAATCAATATTCAGGGTCTTCAAAAAACTTAAAATAGGACTGGAGAGATGGTTCAGCAGTTAAGGTGCTTGTGTACCAAGCCTAAGGACCTGAGTTCAATTTCCCAGTAACCACATGAAGCCAGATGCATAAGGCGGAGCATGTGTCTGGCGGTCATTTGCAGTGATTGGAGGCCCTGGTGCATCCATTCTCTCTCTCTCTCTCTCTCTCTCTATCTGCCTCTCTCTCATTGTCTCAACTAAATAAAGAAAATATTTTTAACAAATCATCATCAACATCAACAACCACCAAAAACCCTTAAACTAGAACTACTGTGTGATCCAGCTGTATTACTCCTGGGTTTATAGACTCAGTCAGCATGTCACAGAGGTACCCATGTTTATTGCTAGACTATTCACAGTAGCCTAGATGTGGAACCAGCCCAAATGTCCATCATCAGATGAATGGATGACGAAAACGGGCAACCTACGCACAGTTAAATTTTGTTCAGCTATAAAGAATAAAATTGTGACATTTGCAGGAAAATGGATGGAACTAGTAATCCTACTGAGTCTGACTCAGCAAAACAAATATAACATCTCCTGCCATGGGCAGAAGTTAGATTCTCATGCGTGTGCACAGATGAAAGTAGAAAGGGAAGCATGGGAGGAGAGGAAGAAGTCAAAATGGATGGAGGAGGATGGAACAAGAAAGGGTTATGTGTCATAAAAGCAAAAGAGGAAGTACTGGCAAAGGAAAAAAAAGGGGGGACAAAAATAGAAGAAAAAGATTTCTGTAATCTGAAGAAAAAAAGCGATAAAGCTCATTCGGTGATGCTCGGGCAATCACATCTCAGGAAAACCTTTCTGGGTTGTCACCCTCCCCTGTTCACACACTTGATTATTCTTGCTGATCTAGAATTATGTATTTGATCTTATTATGGGTAAAGGGGCATCTCAGGCTGCTAGGTATAGAATAAAATCTATACCGTGAGTGTGTGTGTGTGTGTGTGTGTGTGTGAAGCAAAGAGAGCAGCGAGGAAGGGAAGGAGCACAGAGCTCATCCCAGCGCAGGCTTCCGTGCTTTGTGTCTCTTCGGTTCAGAAGTGGGGGAGGAGGCACTGAAGTCCAATCAGAGATGCTGTTTTCTTAGAACTCTCCATTATATACTATCTCGTATTACTTCCTAAACTTGCCTCCTAAAACTAGATCATAAGCTCCATGAAAAAGAGTAATTTAAGCCTTCCTTTGTAGTTTTTAAAATCTATTTGTTTATTTGGGAAGAGGAAGAGAGGGGGTTGCTAGCCAGGACCTTCTGCCACTGCAAACAAACTTCAGACACATGTGCCACTTTGTGCATCCGGCTTTACATGAATACTGGTGAATTGAACCTGGGCTACCAGGTTGCAAGAAAGCACTTTTCACCATTGAACCATCTTTCCAGCCCCTCCTTTGTACTTTTGTCAGAGGGAGTGTTTCCAGAAGGCTCCATAGCTAAACTGAACATGATCTTGTCTCTTGCTTTAAGCCAGAGCAGTTGAATTCTGTAGAGACCTGTTTTTTTTTTTTTTTTTTTTTTTTTTGTGGCTTGGTTTTTTGAGATAGGGTCTCACTCTAGCCCAGGCTGATCTGGAATTCACTATGGAGTCTCAGGGTGGCCTCGAACTCACTGCGATCCTCCTACCTCTGCCTCTCGGGTGCTGGGATTAAAGGCGTGCGCCACCACGCCTGGCTTAAGAGACCTGATTTTTTGAACAGTGACCTATTCAAAGCTGACACTTAGGAGACTGGGTGGTTGCTAGGATAAGTCTGGCTGACCACTGAACCAAACACCCAAGCCTGTCTGCCACACACACCTTGCAAGATCCTTTAGAGAGGGACTCACCTGTCTTGGCTTAAGGCGAGGGCAGTTAAGGTTGAGACCACTGTCCCTAGTGCCCCAGCAATTGTCCACCAGGGATTCTGGATGAGAAGCCCTATGAAGATGATGAGCCCGCTGAGAGGATTGTTGACGAACATCACCTGAGCTGCCCCCCTCAGGACCCAGTCTAGGAACTGGAGGGCCAGGGGCTTATCTGTAAGAGACAGACAAAGCCATCCATCAGCAGGGTGCAGTTGTGCTGTCCACTGGATCACTGGTTGGCATGACAACCGAGGTATACAGGGATGCACCAGTTAGAACATTTCTCTTTACTCAGTCTGTCCTGGGATGGAGAAGTGAAGGAGTTGGGGTGGGTGTTTGGCACTCAGCCCAAGGCTCTGAATGGCCCAGCAATTTGTCTTCAGTAGGTGGTAGTTTTTGCCATACAAATTGAAGCACCATACTGAGACCAATTTAATGCAGTTCCAACCATTGGCTTGGTTGGCAAGGAGCCCCAGGAGCATTTCATATGAAATTCATTGGTCCAGGGGAAGAGGTGGGAAGGCAAGAAAGCTTGTGTCTGTGTGTGTGTGTGTGTGTGTGTGTGTGTGTGTGTGTGTGTGTGTGTAGTGCTGTATGACTTAGTTAAGGGCTGGTATCTGAGCAGCAAAGTGAGTAGTCTGGAGAAAGGAAGTTAGAAAAGAAATTGTTTTAGCCCAGCTGTGAAAATCATTATTGAATTGGGGCCCAGAGGAAGCCAGGTGTAGAAGGAGGGACATGCATCCTGCCTCCTTCTCTGGTTTGGTTTCCAGGACAACCTATGCTGGGGGGGGGCGGGGGTGAGTAGGGACTGATGGGGAAAGCATGGCATTTGCTGAGGCATTATGCTCGGGAAGGAGTTACAAAGAAAGAATGTGGGAGCCTTGGGGAGGGTGATGCTGATGGTTTCTTGGCATATAAGATGTGTCTAATAAATGGCTACGGGACAAGGGAAAGAATCACCATTCTGCTTGTTTGGCTTTTATGTTGCTAATCTGGTTGCCCTGCATAGCCACACAGAAATAACAATTTGCAAAGGACTGAAATTAGTGGAATGCATTTAAGACTGAAACAGAGTGGCAGGCTAATGGGGATATATTATGCCCACTTGGAGTCAACACAGATCTGGAGCTTCCTTTAACTGTGAGAGGCCCTCCCATGGGGGTCTGAGGAGTTAGCTTATCACCTGCACCCCCAGCCCCCCACGCTTCTTCCCTGAGCAGTTGCTTACCTTTCAGCCAGCTTCTGCACTCCTTCATGTCTCCGGTGAGGTAGCCCACTGCTTGGAAGAGGCTGAAGCCTCCCCGGCCCGTAGGACCCCTGCGGGAAGCCTCGCTTTCTCTCCTTTTACTCCTCTCACTGGGTTTTTCAATTTTTACAATGTGGCTGTCTTCATCAGATGAACGGAGGTCCTTGTAGGAAAAGCCATGAGGCGATATCAGATAAGGTACCTTTTATTTGTTCTTTGAGACAGGGTGTCACTATCAAGCCTGGTTCTGAACCAATTACGGAGCTTAGGCAGGTCTCCAAACTGTCGTGCCTCCTGCCTCTGTCATCCGAGTGCAGGGATTCACAGGCATGTGCCACCACAACTGGCTTCAAATAATATGCCTTTTTGAGATCAGAACACTTGGATAGAGGATGTTGTCAGATTTTTTTTTTTTTTTGATAGAGATGTAGAGTTATGAGCTGGGGAGATGGCTCGGTAGTTAAAGACATTTGCTTGAACAACCTGACATCCTGGGTTCGATTGCCTAGGACCCACATAAAGCTAGATGAACAAAGAGGCATATGTGTCTGGAGTTCCTTTGCAGTGGCAGGAGGCCCTGGCATGTCCATTCTCCCTCTCCCCATAAATAAGTAAATATTAAAAAAAAAAAGAGATACAGGATCATGAGACAAAGGCCCATGGCCTAAAACTGTCCGGAAGTCTCCCACGCACACCCATCCTTGCGGGCGATCACATGCAGCTCAGAAAGAGTGAAGTGCTCATCAAAATTAGAGCAAGGTGCTCCTTTACAAATATACCTAGGCTATGTGAAATGAAATGCATCAAAAGTTTTGATGAAAATGTGGAAAAATTGCAACCTCATATATTATTGGTGGGAGTCTACAGCTGCTTTGGAGGAAAATGTTTATCAGTTCCTTAAAATGTTAAACAGAGTTATCATATGATCCAGCAATTCTCCGCTTAGGTTTATACTTAAGGTAAGTAAGAACATCTGTTCACACAGAAACCTATACGTGGATGTTCATAGCAGCACTATTTATAAAAGCCGAAAGGTAGAAACAATCTCGATATCTATGAAATGATGACTGGATAAACTATGTCATGCTTACACAATGAAAAATTATCTGCCCATTAAAGGGAATGAAGTACTGATTCATCCTCTAACATTGACAATCCTGAAAACATTATGTTGAATGACACAATTATGTTCAATGACAGTCCAAAAAGTCACATATTGTATGGTTCCATTTATATGAAATGTCTTGAGTATGCAAATCCTTAAGAGCAGAAAGTAGATTGATGGCTGCCAGGGGCCCGGGGGGGGGGGTGGTGGTGGTGGTGGTGGTGGTTGGAGTTTGGGAGTGACTGCCAATGGATATAAGGTTTCCTTTTGAGGTAATGCAAACATTCGAGAATTAGATTGGGGTGATGTTTGCACAACTCTTTAAGTATATTTACATCCACTGCAGTGTGCACTTTAAAAGAATACGTTTCACGGAGTGTGTTTGGGTTTGAATCTGAGAGGCCCCCTGAAGGCTCATGTGTTAACGGCTTGATTGACAGCTGATGGGGCTTCTGGGGCGTGATTGGACCATGCAGACTCTGGCCATATTCATAATTTGATGGCATGATGGGAGGTGATGAAAGCTAGGAGATGGACACAGGCCACTGACAGAGGGCTGTGTCCCTGGTCCCTCTGTCTCTGCTTTCTGGCTGCTGTGGGGTCAACACCGTTTCTTTACTTTGCTCTTCTACCACGACAGGCCAGCTTCACCTGATGCTCACAACAGCGGAGAGCCAACTATGGAGAGCCAAAGCCCAAAGAAGTCTTGCTTCCTTTAAACTTTTCCTCTAGGGCAACTGTTATAGTGACCAAAAGTCTGTCCAATGTATTACATTAATTATCTCTCATTGAACCCTTGGCAGACCTGCCCCACTGAGTAGCTAGCCAGTCCACCTCTGAGTTCCCATGTCCGGTGGGGGTGTGTGTGTGTGTGTGTGATAATGATAGGCATTTCACCCAGGACATCCTCTGGAAGCCAGACAGTCACGCAGGAGATCAAGTGTAAGGCCAGAGATTACTGAGTCTGACTGGAAGTCTGGTGAGTCTGTTTTATACTAGCTGAAATGATGTCTCACACAGGACTTCCATAAGGCCCAATGGGACCAACTATAGGTGTGGCCATTGATCGATTTTGGGATAGGCTCTTCCAAGTCCATTGGGAAGACAATTTTTAACTCCTGCCACCAGAACCCTAGGTCCCCACATGAGAAATAACCTGGAGGGGACACAGCTCACCTTTTCTTCAGGCATTTCCAGCAGGGGAAGAGCTGGGTGTGTGTCCTGGGAGCCTGAGGGCCAGGTGGGACTGCTTAGCTCCGACTCATACAGTTTATATCTGCTGGAAAGAGGTTCTGCCAGGAGAGGGCTGCTGTGGCTGTCAGACATGTCCTTCAGGGGGTGGTCATTCATCTGTCATACAACTGATGAGAGAGAAAAGAGCAGGTGAGTGAGGAAGGGGCACAAAAGGACTCAGATAAGGTTAGCAGACACCTTAGGATGAGTGACGTCTGATCTGCAGGGATAAGTAGTGACATATGTCGGATTTTTCTTTTTGGAGGCAGGGTCTCCTGGAGCTGGGGCTGGCCTGGAAGTTGGTTTGCAGATGAGGATTCCTGTGAACTTATGATCCTACTGCCTTCACTGGGTTCCAGGATCACAGGCATTTGCTACCATGCCCCAGCTTATGTGAGATTGAACCCAGGGCTTCTTGATTAGTGCTCTACCAACTGAGCTACATTTCTCATCCCTGGTGGGACTCAATGGACATGCAGCTGGTGCAGCTGTAGGAGGGGCCTGGGAGCATTGCTCCACTCACATGCTCTTTTTCCAATAAACTCTTCATCCTGCCAGAAGAAAACTCTCCTTTTTTTTTTTTTTTAAATTTTTTTATTTGAGAGCGACAGACACAGAGAGAAAGACAGATAGAGGGAGAGAGAGAGAATGGGCGCGCCAGGGCTTCCAGCCTCTGCAAACGAACTCCAGACGCGTGCGCCCCCCTGTGCATCTGGCTAATGTGGGACCTGGGGAACCGAGCCTCGAACCGGGGTCCTTAGGCTTCACAGGCAAGCGTTTAACCGCTAAGCCGTCTCTCCAGCCCTCTCCTTTTTTGTTGTTGTTAAGACTTAACTGACCCCCCTAGTTAGAAGTCTCTCTTATATTTTCTGATTTCCTCCCCTTTTCATGTTGCTGTGTAGACTGTCTCAGTGGCACATGTGTTTCCCCCTTGGTTCACACACATAGGATCCAGTACTGATTGGAAGCTAGAAACTCATTCTCTAACTTGTTAGGAAAACTATGCGTGCATAGGCCTTTAACTACTGAGCCATTTCCCGAGTTCCCTGGCTTGTGGAACCTACGTTACTTCTCTTGACCTCTCATCCCCCTTCTCTCTCCTGTGTGACTGTTCTTACTCCTTTCCCCTTGTCCCTCCTCAGGCGGGCTACAAAGCCCTGCCATGTTCTACTGGATGCTGTTGGCATCTAAGCTGGGAGGAAGTCCTCCCTCTCCTGGGGATCTGGTTTTCCCTCACCACTAGGCTTGTGCCATGGCTGGGTTTGGGGGATCCTCAGTTTCTCATTTCATTGAGCTGCTCTCTGGAGTGTTTTGCTTCTCTCCTTCCCATTCAGTGCTGGCCTCCTCCAGCTCAGTAATCTCTTTATTTACTCTACTGTGTATTAAGATTTATTTGTTTATTTATTTGAGAGAGAAAGAGAGAGAGAGAGGGTGTGTGTGAGAGAGAGGGAGAGAGACACACAGAGAGCGACAGAGAGAGAGAGAGCTAGCTACTGCAAATGAACTCCAGATGTATGTGCCACTAAGTAGATTTGGCTTACGTGGACACTGGGGGATTGAACCTGGATCCTTAGGCATCACTGGCAAATCCCTTAACCACTAAGCAATCTTTCCATCCCACTCTACTGTGTTTTTGAGAGGTGGTTTTGAACCTGTACAGTTAGCTTTCACTACGATTTAAGAGTTTGCCCCACTGCCTTGCAGTTCCTGCCTGGAATTGAGTGCTATAATTTTTCACACTCACTACTCAAGTACTGCAGACATCTCTTCCAGAGGGGATGAAGACCTCTGTCAGTCCTAACGTCAGTACCATTCCCCTGGGCTATTTCCTCACCTGCTCCCAGTGAGGACACCCCATGCTCTCCTCTGTTGCTCTCTTGCTGTCTGCAGTAACCATCTTCACAGTCCCTCACACACCATTTGGCCATCTCCTCCTCTCTGCCTGTTCGCTGCTGTCACTGACTCACCAGCTTTCCATCTCAGGGAAGGTGTAGATGATCCTACTACAAGTGTGCATTCACAAAGTAGTCATTCTAAGCAACTTCAATGTCCAGGCAGAAAACTCATTTTCCCAGTCTCTGCCTTCCTAGATACCTGTCTGCCTCATCTCTATTGACTCTTTTCACTGCCTCTTTCCAGCCTCCTGTTGCTGCCATCACAGCATGGGTTTGGTATACTTTCGCATATGCTATGAAATCTCAAAAGGCAGATTCCCCTCTGGAGCCTTCCTCCCATTCCCATTCACCTGCCCCAGTGACCCCACAACCCAGCCCTTTGACCTCCCTCTGAGCCAGCCACCCATTTTCCCTTCCCTCTTTGTTTATTTTTATTTACTTATTTGAGAGCTACAGACAGAGAGAGAAAGAGGCAGACAGAGTGAGAGAATATGTGCCACTGCAAATGAACTCCAGATGCATGGGCCCCCTGGTACATGTGGCTAATGTGGGTCCTGGGGAATTGAGCCTCAAACTGGGGTCCTTAGGCTTCATAGGCAAGTGCTTAACCACTAAGCCATATCTCCAGCCCATCCTTCCCTCTTTGTTGGACATATTTCATAGCCTGTCATTTTAGTTTTTTCAGCTTCCTTACTCCTCTTTCCCTCCCTCATCATGTATGGTAAAACCCCAGGATATACAGAATGCTTTAACTGTGCCACGCTTTCCCAATCCCATCCTCCCTCCAAGGTGCCTCTAGAAAAAACAATGCCCAAACCACCCCTCAGAAAACTCAGGAGTCAGACTTTTCATGGTCATGGTCACCGGCTAGCGGCCATCCTCTCTTGCCACTTGCTTATTAGTTCCCATTTGGACTCATTTACTTTTGCCTAGATTGAGTCTCCCAGCCACGTTGTACACGACAGAGATGTGATATGAGCATGCACATTGACTCAAGTTGGCTCAGTACCCAAAACCCCTTCAACAAAGCAGCACATGCTGATAAATACCTGTAATTTACAAGGCCAAGGCAGGAAGCAGAACCACAGATTTGAGGGCAGTCTGGGCTATGTAATGAGTACGAGGCAAGCCAGAACTATATAGCAAAACCTTGTCTCAAACAAAGAAATAATTCTCCACCAGCAAAAATAAAAACAAAATCTAATTTTTCCAACCTCCATGTCTTTTTCTTTCTTACTTTCTTTCTTTCTTTTTTTTTTTCCTTTTCAAGGGAGAGTCTCACTCTAGCTCAGGCTGACCTGGAAATCACTCTTTAGTCTCAGGGTGGCCTCGAACTCATAGCAACCCTCCTATCCTACCTCTGCCTCCCGAGTGCTGGGATTAAAGGCGTGTGCCACCACGCCTGGCCCAACCTCCACATCTTTTTAAAAAATTTAATTAATTAATTTATTTGAGAGAGAGAGGGGGAGAGAATGGGCACACTAGGTCTTCCAGCCACTGCAAATGCACGTCAGATGCATGAACCACCTTGAGCATCTGGCTTACGTGGGTCCTGGAGGATCAAACCTGAGTCCTTAGTCTTTGCAAGCAAATGCTTTAAGAGCTAAACCATCTCTCCAGCCCCGTATCTTTAAAAAATATTATTTATTTTTTTTTTAGGGGAGGGGGAGAAGCAGAGAGAAAGAGAGAGGGAAAGGGAGAGAATGGGCACACCAGGGTCCTCAGCCTCTGCAAACAAACTCCAGATGCATGCACCACCTTGTACATCTGGCTTACATGGGTCCTGGGGAATTGAACTTGGGTCCTTTGGCTTTGCAGGCTCTAAGCCATCTCTCCAGCCTACCTCCACATCTCTAACACACAAGCAAGGCTCTGCGTTACTGATTTGATTCCAACTTGCATCATCGTATCCCACACTTCTCTGGCCCCAAGGTTCTGGGCTCTACACAGGCCTCCTGTTGGTTAGTGTTAATTAGATGCCACCTTACACCTAGGCACAGCTACAAGTGCAAGGCCATGGCTTGGTAGAACTCTTCCTCACTCTGCCTGGTGGGCTTCAGCCCAGTTAGCACTTGCTAGACAAGTTTTCCAGACCCATCCCCTCCCCCAACTCTCTGTCACACACTCCTGGGCTGCAGGATTTTTCCTTACATTTATGTACTGGTATGTTTGGTATCTTAGAACTCAAGAGTCTGTTCTGTGTATTACTGTATCTCTAGCTCCTGGCACAGTTCCTGGCAGGCAGTAGACGCTCAGTAAATACTGAGTGCAAAGAGGAGAGAAAGATGGGAGTGAGAGACGGGACGAAAGAAGGGAGAGGGACTGTAGGTGAAGTTACAGGTGGCTACTAGAACACTTCCTGGGAAAAGCTTATAAATTATTCTGGGTCCAACGGGTCTCCAAGGGCATAAGTAGAAGGTGGGCCACCTCCATACTCATTTTTCATTCACATTTTCAGAGTCCCTGCTGTGACAGTGTCTGTTCTCACTGCCAAGAAACTAAAGCTTTAGCAGATTTTTTTTTTTTTTATGTTGACCTACAAACATTCAAAATCAGCCCACACTGATGCGGTCATCGCCCTGGAACGGGGTCCGTTCCCCCATTCTGATCCTGAAAGTGGGGGCCTCAGAGAGGGTGGGGTACAGTGCTCTGGAGGGGCGTAGTGGGAAGGTTTAAAAGGAAGGGGCAGGCCGGTCACAAGGAGCCCAGAGCCCGTCCCTCTCCAATGTGCTCCCTCCCTCTGGTGGCCAGGGCATGATACAGCAACCCTGGCCTCTGCGTGAAAATTTCCACAGGAAAGGGCAGCAAGGGAGGCAGAGAGAGAGACCTAGACCCGCGATCTGGGAAGTGCCATGCACCGAAGCGAACGAAAGTGTTCTGGAAAGAGCTCGTGTTAAATTCAGTAGTTGTAAAATCCATTAAGAGTCCAGTTGAGGACAAAAGGACATCAAAACAGAGGAAGGACAACTTGGAAAGTGGAGAGTGGTCTGGGTGGGGGCTGGGGGGGGGGAAGAGAGAAAAAGCTAATGGGGCACGAATACAAGCGAATGACAGTATGTCCATGTATGATAGTTCTCAATGACAACGTTAATAAACAAATCAAATATCGAGTACAAAGGGGAAAGAAAAGTCCTGTTGAAAAAAAAATAATGCCCCCCACTCCACTTGGACCAGATAGATACATTTCTTGAGCAAGCATGAGGGCCTGAGGGAGTCTGACATTGCCTGAGTTTGAATCCCCCAGCACCTATGTAAACAGTCAGGCGTGGCCACCCATATCTGTAACCCCAGTCCTCTGGGGAGCAGAAACCTGAGAGAGTCACCCGGGGGGCAAGAGGGGGGTGAGTGATGGGGGGAATGCCCACTGTTCCCCTCTGGCCCCTACAGGTGGACACCTGGGATGCAGTTTCAGCATATACACGGGTATACCCCCCCCCCCCAGCAAACCACACATATTACGTACACACATCCCACCCCCATGCTATGGACTCTAAAGTTCTGTCAACTGTAAGCTATGTGTTAATTCATGTACCGCTAAGAAAGAAGAAATTGTTGCCAATCAAACGTGTCGTTTGGACCAGGTGTGGATCATGTAAGGGAAGGTCTCTAAAGTATTCTCCAAGAGGCACTTTGTGCTCTGCCCTCAAGTCTCTGCATGCATGCAGACCCTCAGCTCTGGGGAAGTGCACAGGGTTCAAGTTTATAGAGAAATCAAGGCTCAAGAAAGCAACGTGGGAACAACTTCTCGCTTGGACGTTTCTCTCTGCACTTGTCAGAAGGAGCTGACCTTATTTGTGGTGTCTACAGAAAGGAGGGACCCAAAGAACTGGAAGCCTGCTGCCAAGTCGAGATCAGACCCAGCTTCCCACCCCGAGCTCTCCTCACTCTCACTGCCCCGTTGGGTCCCAGCCGGGGCCTGTAGAGCCGGTGATGGGCCCCCTAGGCTCTCATCCAGACCCTCAGCCTGGCTAGCACTGTTTCATAAGCCCACATGGACTTAGCAGGAACAACGTGTTTGCGTCTCCTCTAGGGAACACAGCGTTCCTGGGCCATGGGAATGTTTATCCTGTTAAAACAGGGGGAATTTTGGCTTGAGGGCAGTGATGAGAGGTGCAGAAAAAAAAAAGGCCTTGTAAAGAGAAGTTCACTATGTTTGGAGAGAGCCGGGGCCGCTTGCACTATGTGGGCCTCCATGGTGCCCTCCTCAAAGGGCAACGTGAAGTTCCTGGGACAGTCACATCTCTGACTTAGCTCCTGGCACGTGGGAGGCAGTGTGTGATTTTAATTCTCTTCTTCTTGTGCTCACAACTGAAAGGAAAGACGGCCTGAGCAAGGAGAAGTGCAAGCAAGCTGCTGTGAAACAGGGCTTTTCTTTCTTCCTTGATTTGTTTCTTTTTCTTTTTTTTCTTAAAATTTTATAGCTAGCATGTAAAATAATGGATTTCATTATGGCTTTTTCATACATACATGTTATGGCACCTCGCTCATATTTGCACCCCCAATACTCTCCTTCCTCCCTCCTTCACACCTCTTGCTGGTTTCCTTTCCTGCCCTGATAGTCGTCTTTATGGTTTCATATGTCATACACACACACACACACACACATACACACACACACACACACACACACACACGTGCGTGCACACACACACACAGCTAGATTCCACATAAAGGTTTCAGAGATGGCTTAGCAGTTAAGGCGCTTGCTTGCAAAGCCAAAGGACCCAGGTCAGTTCCCCAGGACCCACGTAAGCCAGATGCACATGGTGGCACATGCGGCCCATGTGTCTGGTGTTCATTTGCAGTGGTTAGAGGCCCTGGCATGCCCATTCTCTCTCTCTGTCTTCCCTCTCTCTCTCTCAAATATAAATAAATAAATAAAATATAAAAATATAGATTTTATATGAGAAAAAGCATATATTTTCTCTTTTTAAATATTTTCTTTCTTTTCTGTATTCTCCTCTCTTTCTCATCATCTCCGTGTATGTTAATGGATATATGTAAATTAGATCCTGCATATGAGAGAAGACATGTGATATTTGTCCTTCTGAGTCTCAGATGGTCTTTCAAAAGTTTCCATAAGGCGTCACTACTTGGTAGAACTGGACATGGATTCCAGCCCCAGCCACGTCCGGCACTGAGGGCCTCAGAGCCCGTTCCCAGCTCTGCTCAGAGCCAGTCCATTAAACGTGCTTCCAAGAACACATAATGATCTGCTTGGCGCACTCCTCTCCTTGGCTGCCCACAATTTTCTCTTCTCCCTCAGAAGTACCAACAGAAAGGCAATTTGGACCATCCCTACATCTCTCCAGAAAGCCAGGCTCCCCAGACTGACTTCTCTATTCTGTTTTCATAAGAACCCTTTGTTGGGTACCTGCTGTGCACCCACAGGATGTTGAAAGGCCCCAGGCCTTGATGGAGAAGAGCTGAGTTTGAATGATGGGGGAGCAGGCAAGAGCAGACCCTCAGCTCTGGGGAAGTGCACTGGCAGAGGGTAAGCCTGGGCCTTCCTTCCCAGTGCTGGAGTCTCTGGAGACCTGTGTTTATGTTAGGTCTTGGCTCACCAGAAGAGTAAGAGAAGCACAACCTAGGTTGAAGCAATGCCTGAGAAAATCCCTGATTTGGGCCAGGAAATTCCATGTGTCATTTCATATGTCATACACACACACACACACACACACACACACACACACACACACACACAGATTTCCTGGTGGCACATGAGGAGAAGTGTCACAACCAAAGAATGACTCTCGGGACCCCAGTTCTTCTTCCAGTGTTGAGGAAATGTGGCTTCTACTATATTGTTCCAATTCTGAAGTCCTCTCAGGTCTTTTCTCTAGAAGATTATCCCTGCCTCAAGGAACTGCGTAAATGTGCTGGTGCCGAATGGGAGAGGGTGGGCTCCATCTGCACTGAGTGGGACAGGATTTGGGCTTGGAGGGGTTTCTTGAGTTGCAGGTATGAGTTAGTATAGAGTAAAAGCTCTCTCCCTCCCAAGGTCTCTTAGGCTTTAGTGGACTGGTGACTCGGTCTTCTTGGGGGGGGGGGAGTGAATATAAAATAGTCTTGTTGATATCATCTTCTGGCCAGCTGAGTTTTGAGATATTAACATCTCTGGAGAAGAAAAAGTGATTGGTAGGTTCTTTAAAATGCTTGTTGACTTCATTGACTTTGCAGTTGAGGTAGGGAAAGTTTCCATAAAGTTTTACAACCTCAGGACCTGAAGGGATGGCTCTTACCTTCTCATTCTCCAGCACTTCTGACAGAGGGAGGTGAAAGGCATCTCACAGCCTTTTGAGGCTGACTGTTCTTAATGTGCAAGCCATGATTATTGGACACCCTTGTACCTATGGGTCTGACATGGTTCTCCAATGTTTTCACCCCTGCTGGTTCCAGCTCTGTCCATCAGGTCTTCACAAGATACACAGACTCACCTTTCTACCTAGAAATACTTCAAAGCTTGATCCTGAGCCTTCCTTTCTATGAGAAATCCCTCTTGGTTTTTCTTTCATCTGTTTTATCACAGACCAAAGAGAGAGAGAGAGAGAGAGAGAGAGAGAGAGAGAGAGAGAGAGAGAGGGAGAGGGAGAGGGAGAGGGAGAGGGAGAGGGAGAGGGAGAGGGAGAGGGAGAGGGAGAGGGAGAGGGAGAGGGAGAGGGAGAGGGAGAGGGAGAGGGAGAAAGGGAGGGAGGGAGGGAGGGAGGGAGGGAGGGAAGGAATGGGTGTACCAGGGCCGCTAGCCACTGCAAGTGAACTTCAGATGCGTGTGCCTCCTTGTGCATCTGGCATACGTGGAACCTGGAAAATCGAACCAGGGTCCTTAGGCTTCACGGGCAAGCACCTTAACTGCTAAGCCATCTCTCCAGTCCTCAGTTCTACTTAAAAAAAATTTTTTTTTTTTGTTTATTTGCAAGGAGAGAGGGAGGGAGAGAGAGAAAGAATGAGAGAGAATGAATGAACATAGGTGTATCAGGACCACTTGTCACTGTTGACAAATTCCAAATGTATACACCACTTTGGGCATTCCACTTTACATGGGTACTGGGGAATTAAACCCTGTGATAACAGGCTTTGCAAACAAGAACCTCTAACTGATGAGACTTCTCCCTAATCTTCAGCTCTACCTTTTGGCCCTGTAAAATCTTGCCCATTAGCTCCAGCTTGCCATTGTCATGTTGCCTTGATGACTTTTCATGGACGCAGCAAATTCTCCTCTGGTCTGCATGGTGTTTAGAATATGTTTGAAAGTATATAGAGTGTACAGTAGTGTGCAGCCTATGGCAATGGGAACTCTTTCAGTTATTGTCCCATTGAATCATTGAATGTATGTGATAATCCCCTTTGTAATGTAAACCCATACACAACCACAGGAAGAGGAGACAGATTTCTTTCTTTCTTTTTTTTTAAATGCATCATGAAGCCGGACATGGTGGTGCACACCTTTAATCCCAGCACTCAGGAGGCAGAGGTAGGAGGATCATCGTGAGTTCGAGGCCACCCTGAGACTACATAGTGAATTCCAGGAGAGCCTGAGCTAGAGTGAAACCCTACTTCGAAAGCAACAACAACAACAACAACAAAAGCATCATTTATGTATGCATGTATGTGTTTGTATATGTGTGTGGCATGCCAAGGTGTCTTGCTGCTACAAATAAATGCTTGCCTGGTTTTACATGGGTGACTGGGACATTGAACTCAGGCTGGCAGGCCTTGCAAGCAAGTGGCTTTAACTGTTGAACAATGGCCTTAGCCTGGAGACAGATGTTTATTTACAGGAATTGAGAGCGAGGCAGGCCCCATGTCCTGTGAAGACAGGGCCACAGCCCAAACGAACAAAAATCTCTATGTACCCTGAGAAACACTAATACTACCCTATGAGAACGTCCTGCTGGGATAGCCTATAATCAAGACCCAAGACCCCCCAGCCAGAACCTCTTTATATGAAGGACTGTGGATGCCGACTGTTGCCCCCCCCCCATTAAGAATACAGATTATTTCAGGCAATGTAGCTGACCCATTTCCTTCCAGTGACTGTGATGTCTAAAAGGGAAAAGAGGAAAAAGAGGCCAGACCTAACTGAGGCCCTATGCAGACCGGTAGACCCTCCGTCAGACCACTCAAACTACGTTCTTTGTTCTGCCAAACACGCAAAAACCCTAAATAAGTTCTCCATTTGGCAAGGGGTTCACATCCCGTCCCTGCTTATGTAGAACACTTTTGTTCTTTTATTTTTCTTTCTTCAGTAAAACTCACTCGTCCTTCTTCAGTCTGCTTTCAAAATGCTTGTTGACTGTAAGACAACAGACTCAACCGGAGACTGAAAATCAGTCACACTCTCGCTGTTGGGGTGAGTCGGGTTGGAGGGTTGAGTGAAGGCAACTTTGCAAAGCTTCGCTACAAATTTCAGTGGGGGTGCGAGAGGCTGGGGTGGGGAGCACTGGCAGGGACCATCAGGCGAGAGGTACCATGGGGACTGGCAGAAGGGGAGGAAGCAGTGGAAGGATGCAAGCGTTACAGAAAAGGAGCGCAAAGGATAGCAGGGCTGCTGGGGCCCTGCAAAGGCGAGGCTGGGGAGCTGACGTCAAAGGATGTGCCACGCAGGAAGGCTCACGAGCTCACGAGATGTTGTGGCGGGGGAGCAGGTAGATGCGAGTCTCGTGTCCCAGCTCTGAATGGGTCAACCGCCCTTTGAGGCGCAGTCACCCCGGGAGGCTGCTCCTTTCTTGGGCTTTCCCCACAAAGCCTGCTGAGGGTGGAGTCACACTCTGCCTTGAGAAGAAGTACTGACTGGGACTCTTGTTTTCCACTGCCTGTGGCTTCTGGCAAACCAGCTGGTTTTCAAAATAGACATACCTGGATCAGCTACCCGAGAGGGAAAACCAGGGGAGACCTGGCACGGAGCCCGGAACTTAACAATTCCAGCTTTATGCAGCCCCTTCTCCCTCCTTGCACTTAACCAGATGCATAAAGAGAGTTTTTTTTTTGTTTTTTTTTTTTTTTTGATTCCCAAGGAAGCTGCTTAGGTTTTGGGTTGCCTTTTTAGGATTGTGTGCATTCTGGAAGTTGCTGAAGGCCCTTGCCAAGGTGCTTGTCACCTGGCCCCTCTAAAGCTACATTGATAAGTTGGCTAGATTTAGAGACACAAGACTATAACAAGATGGAATTGGTTTGGGCATCACTGGGCAAATAAATTGAGCTTGTTTTGACATCTCTGAAGGTGTGTTTTCTAGAAGGAGTTGTAGTCACAGTTTGTATGAAACTGATTTTCTATTGGTCGTGTCTCATGGGATAGAGATGTTTCTTGAGGGGGTGGGGCACTCTGATTGGGGATTAGTTTTGGATACACAGTGATTTCACTAATCGAGGAATGTATCTACTCAACCCTACGGCTTCTGTTGGGGACATATCCAAGAAGTGTTAACTTACATTGCCTTCAAGGAAGTTTGATGCATAGGAGGCACTTAAATACATAAAGAAAAATCAAAAAGCAAAGTAAGACAAAGTTGAAAATAAAGTTCTCTGTCATTTAATTATTTATCTGTTCTTAGCAAGGCCCTCCTGTCTGCAAACCGTGTCATTGAAGAAATCCATGCTCTCTGTACTTTGGGGTACTGAGTGGCAGTTCGATGCATGGGGATGACATGCATATATTGTACTGGAAAAGTTCTGTGATGTAATACCCAAGGCAATGGGTACTCCTTGCAGGTAGATTTTAAAAAAACAGTCTCGGTCAATCCGGGCACTTAAGTGGAAGTTAAGCACAAGCATGCTCTTTTCTCTTCTTTTATTTATTTATTTATTTATTTATTTATTTGAGAGCGACAGACACAGAGAGAAGGACAGATAGAGGGAGAGAGAGAGAATGGGCGCGCCAGGGCTTCCAGCCTCTGCAAACGAACTCCAGACGCGTGCACCCCCTTGTGCATCTGGCTAACGTGGGACCTGGGGAACCGAGCCTCGAACCGGGGTCCTTAGGCTTCACAGGCAAGCGCTTAACCGCTAAGCCATCTCTCCAGCCCTCTTTTCTCTTCTTGCTGATAAAAACAAGTGCACAGATAGAGGTTGTTTTTCTGCACCTTCATCCTCAGTCATCAGTGTTGTGGGGTTGAGAGGCACTGGTGGTGTAATTCTGACTTCCTGCTTCCTGTAATCCAGTGGTGAAGTTTTGGACTCAGTAATTCATTGTTGATTTCAGAGACAGTAGCCCCTTCTTGTGGGCCCATCCTAAATGTGCTGAGCCCTTTCATATGTAGAATAGCTTTCTGCTTATAATATCTATAGTGATTTCTTTTTCTACGTTGAGCTCTGTCTAATAGATGTCCTAAGGAAGAAACCAAGATGTTTTGCAATGTGGGGGGGGGGGGGACGAGATAATTAAATGAAATTTTTTGAGGAGGACGCTTTTTAACATAAAAAAATGTAGATTTGGAACAGCTCAGGAGGACAAATGAGAGCTCCCAAGTGGAAGTGATTAAAAGAGCCTCTTTCTCCCAAATTGTTTTTTGCCACCTCTTCCCATCCTCCAGATGAATGGGTTATGGTTTTCATTAAGATGTGGACTTGAATAAAAAATTGCTTGAATTTCCATTTGCTGTCACTGGGAGATGTGTTATTTCAATGCTGAGAAGGTAGATTGTCATAGATCCCCCTCATGGATCCTGAAAAGATAGATGCATCTGGAAAAGAAAGTGTCATTTCCTTTCCTGTCACCTTCCTTCATCACCCTGCTGGAGATTGCAAGCTGCTGTCTTGTGCTCACTTCTTGATCACCTACCTCCCTGGGGGTAGGTGAAACATGGGGACCAGGTGTTCTTTGACATAACAAACCGAAGAAAAATCATTGCATGAGGAGTGAGGAGACTTGAGATCTAAATTTAGCTCTGTTGCTTACTAGCTGGATAACCTTGGGCAAGTTGAATTAATAAGCAAATGTTTACTATCCTGTGGATCTGCCTAATTCTTTCCAGTTTTATGGCTATAGCCTTAACTCAGACCACAGCCATTTCTTTTGTTGAAGCTTCTGTTATCTATATAACATCCACAGCCCATTCTTTTCTTTCTTTCTTTTGTTAGAGATAGTGAAAGAGACAGAGAGTGAGAGCAAGAGCTAGCGAGGGAGAGAGGATAGAGAATTGGTGCTCCAGGGGCCCAGCCACTGAAATCTAACCCTTGTGCCACCTAGTGGGCATGTGCAACCTTGTTTTTGCCTCGCCTTTGTGTATCTGGCTAACGTGGGATCTGGAGAGGAGAATATGGGTCCTTAGTCTTCGCAGGCAAACACCTTAACAGCCAAGCCATCTCTCCAGCCCTCTTTTCTTTTCTTCCTTTTTTCTATCTTTAAAAAAAAAATTTTTTTTTTTTTAGGTACTCACTCTAGCCCAGGCTGACCTGGCACTCACTCAGTAATCCTAGGTTGGTCTCAAACTCATAGTAATCCTCTCTCCTACCTCTGCCTCCCAAGTGCTGAGATTAAAGGTATGTACCATCACACCTGAATTTCCACAGTCTGTTCTTATTGCAACTAAAATAATCTTGTGAGAATACAAGTCAAATGACATCTCCTCATTTAGGGCTCTTTAATGCTTCTCGGTGTCCCCTAGATATAAAACTTCCTGGGCAGGATGTGAAGTGTGACATGCCTCAGTGGTCCTATTCCTCTTTCTCTAACAGAGAGGCCTATAGACCCCAAAACAGAGTCTGCTCTGAGGTACATAAATCAGTCAGTTGAGGTATGGGTAGAAACTAGTAGCATGTTTAGTGTTTATTTTTATCTCAGCATTAAGAAATAAACTAAGCCTTTCTAGCATTTACTGTGAGACTCAGATCACCATTTAGCTTGTTATGTGTCATATTTGGCTTTTGCCTACCATGTGTAAAGATCAGAACTTATGGACTGGAGAGATTGTTGAAAGGTCAAGGCATTTGCCTGTCAGCCTAGCGCCCTGGGTTTGATTCTGCAGTGCCCACATAAAGCCAGAGGCACTCAGTGGCACATGCATCTGGACTTTGTTTGCAGTGGCTGAAGGTCCTGGTGCACCCATTCTCTCTCTGACTGTGTCTCTTTTCTCTTTCTGCTTGCAAATAAAAATAAATAAATAGGGGTTGGAGAGATGGCTTAGTGGTTAATCACTTGCCTGTGAAGCCTAAGGACCTTGGTTTGAGGCTTGATTTCCCCAGTACCTACGTAAACCCGATGCACACGGTGGCATATGCATCTGCAATTCATTTTCAGTTGCTGAAGGTCCTGGTACACCCCATTTTCTCTCTCTCTGCCACTTTCTCTCTCTGTCTGTCTGTCTCCCTCAAATACATAAAGAAAAATAAACAACAACAAAATAAATAAACTTGATTAAAAAAGGATAGCACTGAAAAGTTAGGAGGATAGTGGTTATTTAAGCAGGCTTTGGAGCTAGACTGCCTGAATCAATGCTTTTTATTATTGAACAATCCTATGATGATCCTTTTTGCGAACAGTGGAAGTTTCCAGTGCCGAAGTATTTAGTCAAAATGATCACCCAGAAGATAAAGAAGATGAAGGTAAGCCAATTTATTTGCAAGAAAGAGGTGGGAGTGGTTACCAGCAATTATGAAGTGCAGCCAGTGGTACTCTATTCAGCCTCAGGGAAAATTATTTTCCCCTATATGCCAAAGCTACTGTTATCAAAGTATGTTATTAATGATGGCCTTACCTGGATTTCATATCTTGATATACTTATTGGCTGATATAGGTACATGCGTATGACATACAATTAAATAAATGTGCTGGAGGTGTTTACTCAAAGTAATTTTATTTTTCTGGTAGAATTACACAGAAAAGAACTTGAAAACCACTGAGATAGGTATAGACTTCAATCTTTAACCCAAGACTTTTCCTAGACTCAGCATATAGCCTTTGGTTAACATAAGAATGCGGACTGCTAGATCATCGCTGTACCTAATGCTTTTATATGGAAGGCTGTTTCTAGCATATTTTCATTTGGTCTCAAGGAAGTGATTTGGAGTATTTTGTCTCACAAAAATTATTTAGATGGCTTGACTTGCATATCATTAGATATTTACTCAGCATGAGAACAATGGTAAATGTTATGTGCCAGACAACATTATGCTATAGATAGGAAGGGTTATGACATCCTGCATCCTAATGATGATGATTTGCTTCCTGACACACACACAAATCCCATCATTTAGATCCCAGCAAGAAATGTCCTTTTGTCACTCTTGGTCACTCTTGAAATGATCTGTTTTATCCTAGCCATCAGAACTCTGCCAACAAACTGTGGGGATTGACAGTGTCACATATAGGCAACAGAGAAAAAGTCTGGAAAACTGAATTGTAGGTGGTGAATGACTAGTAATAAATAATCAACTTATTCCCAATGCAGAAATGTTGGGGCCCAGTAGAAAATCTAAGCAGTGGAAAAATCTGAATTGGAACCAAGCGGACCACTTAATCCCATATAAATACATTCAAGAGGGAATGTTTTCTGGTTCTCAAAGCAAAATGAGTCTTTAAATACCTGCTTTTGTTCAAAACCACATCTGCCTGCTATTAGACCCTTTCTAGTTACTAGCCAGACATCTAAGGTGGTACCATTAGTGATTCATTCCTTTGGGCTGACACCGACCTCTTCAGGCATTCTCTTTTGAACACAGACCTTGTGGAAAGAGCTACCACGTGAAGACAGCAATGGCTCCCTGTGACTGTTTATTAAATATTCCCTGGCTGGCAGAGGTCTGGGACAGCATCAGGGCTCTGGGCATTTTGGGAAGGGTGAATTTCTGGATAGCTTTGTTTTTCAAAGCACAAGATGGCTGTGATTGGGGTTAGCTGCTGGACATTTTACAGGGTCCCATTTATCACAGTTATTGTGGCTGACTGAGGGGTGGCCATTCTGATGGCTTTTAAGATGGGCCTTAGAATGTATGAAGGCAGGCTGGCATGCTCCTCCTGCCTCTGCTTTTTGGGTGCTGGGATTGTAAGAGTGAGTGTACGTCCATGCTTGGCTCTGATGCAGTATTTTGATGGCTCATTTCTTCTTTTTTTGAAGCATAGTTGAAGATTTTATTAAATATATATTTATTTTAATTTTTATTGCAAACATTACTGTATAAACATATTGCATATTGGTTCATTTCCTTTCAAAATATTTTTATTTATTTATGAGAGAGAGAGAGAGAGAATGGGCATGCCAAAGCCTCTTGCAGCATGCTGCAAACGAACTCCAGACACATGCGGCACTTTGGTGCTCGGAACACATGGGTGCTGGGAAATCAAACCCAAGCCTTTAAATGCTGAACCACTTCCCCAGCCCCAAAGACTCATTTCTGATTTCACTTACTAGCTTGTTCAGCAAGTGGACTCAACTGTTCAATACCAGCTCCCAATAGCTGATTATTTCAGTAGATTCAGGAAAGAAGAGTTAAAGTTGTTTGGCAAAATGTGCTTTTTTTTTTTTTTTTTGATAGAATATATGTCATTTGCTAACTGAGTTGAAGGGTTATTTTTATCTTGATTTTGTATTTTTGTATTTCCAGAAATAGCAAGTTAGCTACCTTGGCAGATCAGGTGTGTAATTGACTTGGCTGGTTGTGCCGACAGAGGAAACCAATGTGATTTGAATGAGTTTAGTCAAAATGTTTGAAGCTGTCAGCAAGGAGCATCAACTCGGGAGCCATCATGCGAGTGTCTGAACTTTGCAAAGAAGAAACAGAGTCTTGGACTTTGGGTTCAGAAGGAGAGGAATGTTTTGAAAAGGAGAGTTCTTCATTGCAGAAGATGGGGAAGAAAGATTGTAAGAGCCTTGCGGTGGGTGGAAATGCCAGAGACACCATCCCTTCCCCCAGAGACTGACTGAGACCCCTCGGTTCCCACAATGAATACCAACAACCTCACCGAGGAAGACCTTCAGAAGAATTGGCATGGGGTAGAGGGCATATTAGAGTACAACCTTTTTTATTTAAAAAAATCAATAAAAAATTTTAAGAAAGGAGTGTTCTTTAAAGCCTTCTGCTTGCTTACAAGGGTCTGAGTTTTTCAAGGAAAGATCATCATTCCCCTTTTCAGGCTTTCTGGGAAGGGAGAATTTATAGAAAGCAATGTGGGGGCAAAGAAGGGCTAATGTGCTTTTCAAAAAATTATTTATTTATTTAGAGTAAGAGAGTGTGTATGGATGCACCAGAAACTTCTGCCACTGCAAATGAACCCCAGATGCATGTGCCACTTTATGTGTCTGTCTTTTATATGGGTACTGGGTAACTGTTCCTGGGCCAGCAGGCCTAACAAGCAAGTGCCTTGAACTGCTGAGCCATCTCCCCAGCCCCTAATGTGGTTTTCATATTAGGCCATTGGCTGTACACTAGTTTCTTGCCTGGGCTGAGGCTAGAACTGGCCCATGGATAGAGCCACACAGTAGGTCAAGGAGTTTTCAGTTCTCTATGGTTCTGAGAACTCATTCTGCTTTTCCTTCCTTCCTTCCTTCCTTCCTTCCTTCCTTCCTTCCTTCCTTCCTTCCTTCCTTCCTTCTTTCTTTCTCTCTCTTTCTTCCCTCCTTTTTTTTTTTATTATTTTTATTTGAGAACGACAGACACAGAGAGAAAGACAGGTAGAGGGAGAGAGAGAGAATGGGCGCGCCAGGGCTTCCAGCCTCTGCAAACGAACTCCAGACGCGTGCGCCCCCTTGTGCATCTGGCTAACGTGGGACCTGGGGAACCGAACCTTGAACCGGGGTCCTTAGGCTTCACAGGCAAGCGCTTAACCGCTAAGCCATCTCTCCAGCCCGGAAGATTTTTTTATTAAAAAAAAAAAAAGGGGCTGGAGAGATGGCTTAGCGGTTAAGCGCTTGCCTGTGAAGCCTAAGGACGGTTAAGCGCTTGCCTGTGAAGCCTAAGGACCCCGGTTCAAGGCTTGGTTCCCCAGGTCCCACGTTAGCCAGATGCACAAGGGGGCGCACGTGTCTGGAGTTCGTTTGCAGAGGCTGGAAGCCCTGGCACGCCCATTCTCTCTCTCTCTCCCTCTATCTGTCTTTCTCTCTGTGTCTGTCGCTCTCAAATAAAAATTAAAAAAAAAATTCTTCCCCTAAACTTCAATAGGTCATATAGCTCCTTCATAACTCTCCATCTCCAGGGCAGATACTAATTCCTGCTAAGGAAAAATAGAAAAAAAAAATCACTTCACCATTCTCTCTAGTTGAGATCACATTTCATTAGAGATTGACATCCATCAGCCTACTCTGTCTCAGATGCTGTGCTGAGCACTGGACATGGTTACCCACTTAGCCTTTGGTATCCCATGAAGTAAGTTTCTTTGGTTGACAAGTAGAGCTGACTTTTAGAGACATTTGTCTTGACCAAAGTGGTGAATAGCATACCTAGAACATGCCCTGGGTCCCAGGAAGAAGGAGATGCAACAGTGTCATGCTTGGCTAATGCAATAGTTGTCACCAAAGGCACAGATTGGTCAACTCTGTCAGCCTGTCCTGTCAAAGCAGATGCTTGATCAGACCAACAGAAATATCCCCAATCCTTCCCAAAGGAATGTGACTCATTCTAGGTTGGCAGGAAAGCTTTGGTTCAGGGTCACCAGGATGCTAAGATCCAAGGTTATGCCTCTAATGGGTCAGTCTGATCCACTGGTTTGAGAAAAGACATTATGGAGAGTATTGGCTAGTGACAGTCGTTCAGAAATTTCTGCTCAGGTGGTGCAGGGTGGGGGATTTCTCTCAGTCACTTATGGAGAAAGCTAGCCCATTCAACTGAACAGCTAGAGAGAAAAATCCCCCACCAGAATTTAGACAATACAACCAACGTTGTCACACACAGATTGGGAAAATATTACAGCTCCAAGAGATCTGATGATCCAACCCATTGTTCTCGTACTGTGTGGTCACAGAATAGTTCTATGGTATAGCATGCATACTGCCCTCCCCGGACATTCAGGGCCAGGGCCAGTTGTTTAGAGAGAGGTTAGGGACAAGATTAGGAACGGAGATGGCTGACAGGTCTAAGTTCTGAGTAGAGCTCTTCAGTCAGACACCAGATCCTTCACTACGGATGTTTCTTTATGACTGTGTGAGGTTTTATCCACAGAGACTCCATGTGTCAGGTTGAGTTAAAGCTCAGAGAGGTAAAGGGATGGCGGTGGCCTGGCCAGTGAGATGGGGCAGACTGGGCAGGAGACTGCCTCTGCTTTTCCACAGGGGCTTGCAATTTAGCACTGATCACCCCCAGGGAAGGCTCTGGTGGCTGGCAATTGAGCCTGTTAGTGTCTCTATATGTTGACATCACAATCTTGGGCAGATTACAGAGCCTGTAGTCTCCCATCTGCAAAATAAGGATGGTGAAAAATTGATTTAAACAGCTTAGTGGGCAGGGGGCCACCAGAGCAACTGTGTGACCCAATATGCAAAAATTAACATCTTGGAATTCATAGTAATCCCAAATCTTCCATTTTTCAGAAGAGCCTGAATTTGTGTAGCGCATGAGCCATTGACTCACCAGCTTGGGTCCTCTGCTCAGGCCTAGTTCTGTCTCACCTTGCTTTCCCAGTTCTCCAACTGCCTCTTTCCTGTTTCTAGTGTCTAGGGCCCTACCAGCCTCTCTTCCCTGCCTTCCATCCAGGAACATCTGTTCTCCCTCCTGTAGGGTTGGAGTGGGGCACATTTGTCCTGAAGCAATGCTGGCTTCCAGAGCATTCTGGTGCGTCCTTGGGGCTCACCTGTGCACTGTGGATGGGGGATGGAGGGTATGGCTCTCTTCCTGCACTCCTGGGTGATTTTGATGTATTACCCTGATGATTGGTGGGATGGGGAGCCTGGCAGCCAGAGGGATCATTGCGAGTGCTCCGAGTCACAGAGCTGGGCCCGGGGTCCTCTCAGGGTCTGTACTGACCCAGAGGTCTCCCGGTGTTCCAAGGGTATAACATTAAATCCCAAGTATGATAATAGAAAAGAGAAGGAAAGAGGATGGGAAGAAGAGCGAGAGAGAGAGAGAGAGAGAGAGAGAGAGAGAGGGAGGGAGGGAGAATAGGAGAGAGAGAGATATTTTAGTATCATTCATTGCAACTGATTTTCCCTGATTTTTGTATAGTGGCCCCACATTTTCATTTTCCACTGGTCTTCACTAATTCCATAGCTGGCTGTGCATCTATTTTACAGGTTGTCATGGGATTTGGAGGTGCAGGTGCTTAGACTTCTCCACACAGTTCCTCGGTTGCTGCTGGAGCCAGAGTCACCTCTGTCTAGCCTGCTCCCCTCACTGTGCAGAGGGAAGGTCACACCAGGTCCCATGGGCACATCCTTACTCCATAAAATCCAGAACACTCTGCTATCTTTAGCCCTGTCCAGCCTCCTTCTGCTCAGTCAGGTAATGCAGAGGTAGCTGGTGATATAAAAAAGCAGGTAAGGACAAGCCTTGTGTCTGACATCTCTCTGAACCCCAATGTCATGAGGCCATATTCATTGGGACAATCAACTCATTTTCTGCAAATAATGAATTCAAGATAAAGCTTTTGAAATGAACCCTCGACTGGGAGAGGCAGTAATTGTGCCAGTTATTAGAGAAACTTCCTAATGGGTTAGGGGTGTAAGGCAATAGAATTAGATGAATTTTCGTTGAAAGTTCTGCTGCTCTAAGTAAGAGATATAAATGTTATATTATGTGTTGAAAACACCTCCAGGGGTTTCTTTCTAGACATGTTTATATTTATGTATTTATTTGAGTGTTTATGACTTTCTGTCATTTTTTTTCAAATTGGTATCTTCTCACTCATTATGGTTTTACAGCTGTCTTTTAGAAGCCAGTGGCTGCACACATCATCCCATGATTTGATGATGGAGGGAAGATCTATGACAGAAAAACAAGTCTAATGTGATAGGTGGGGGGAGAGCCTTCCCTGGGGTGGGAAAGTTGAACACATGCTTTAATGAGGATACTGGCGAGTGCCTGCTTGGAGTCACCAGAGGGAGTTCCTATCCTGTCACTCCTTAGAGAGCTGAGATTCTGAGGCATTGGTGGACCTTGCATAGAGGTCTCAGAACAAATTACTGGGAAGTTAGGACAAGGGCCCGAGCTTTCTGATGCCTGTGGTGAACCCCGACCCACCTATTTTTTCTTTTCTACTTAGCCCTTGGGCACAGCAAGCACTGTGTCTAGATTCAACAGTACGTTTAGGAGCCTGTGAAACTGCTTTAATTTCTTTGACGAATCAGAGGAGAAATGTACACAGATTCTGGCAAGTGTTATATTTAGTCTTGATACCAAAGCAGTCATAAAACATGATTTTAATACTTTTTCATAGAGGAAGGGACCTGCAAAAGCAGTGTCTGGGGTTCCCACAAGTCAGAGTGGAGGCCTGCTGACAAGACTGTCTTAGAGGGCTGAGGGGCATGTGGTCGCCTGCTACAGCCAGGAGCCCCTCTGCTTCCCCCACCCCCCCAGGCTCTAGGTTCAGCTGTCATGGCCCAGCAGTGCTATAATCAACCTCTCTTTCCAAACAGGGAATAGAAGGCGATGGGCAATCCCAATGGATGGACAAAGTGGCCCAGAAATAACTTTCGTGGGCAATATAAGCAATGTCTTGTGTTTTATTTTATTGGTGCACAGTCTCATTATGTAGTCCTAGCTGACCTCAAACTCAAGATCCTCCTGCCTCAGCCTCCGGAGTGCTGGGTTACAGGCCTATGCCATCAGCACACCTGGCTAATGATCGAGTGTTTACCTAAAGGCCTGTGAGAACGCTCTGTGTATCAGTTGTCTTCTTGCTGCTGAGACAAAACACCTGACAAAAATCAGTTCAAAGGTTTCCAATTACAGTTCCCAGCTATCGTCCATAATGGCAAAGAAAGTCATTGCAGCAGGATCTTGAGGCAACTGGCCACGGTCAGTCCACAGGGAGGGAGCAGGGAGTGATGAGCGCTGCTGCTCAGCCGTCTCTCTTTTTGTATAATCCATGGTCCCAGCCCGTGGAATGATGTAACCCGCAGTTAAGGCTAAGGTGAGTCTTCCCTGTCTTCATTAATCTAAGATAATCTCCCACAAATGAGCGCAGAGGCTAACCTAACCTATACAAGCCCTCACTTGTGGGTCTAGGTCCTGCCAAGCTGCCAATCCGTATCAAGCAGCACACTCTGCGTGTTAGGATTCCCAATGTACCTGAGGCGTGACTGTAGGTGGGGCATAAACCTGCGGGTGGTCATCCACAGACAGTTCCACCCGGTAAACTGCAAGGTGTATGGCACATGTGTGACTGAGGTGTCCAGACTGGTCTGCATCTCCCTCAACCTGGTATTGCAGAAGACGTCTCGACCTCAGGGAAAACACTGCCACTTCCGGTCTTCTCGGGCATCTTTCCTACTCCCATTCCACATCCCTAAAGGAATTTCCCAATTCAATTCAACGCAAACCAAAGTCCTTCCAAGATCCACAGATTCTATGACCTACCTCTGGCTACCTCCCTGATGTCATTTCTTACCCCTTGTCCCTTCCTTGGACTTGAGCTCAGAGTACCCACCATTCCCTCTGCTTAGAATGCCACACCCAGCTTGTTAGTCCTACAGCATCTCCTCAGAAAGGTTTTCTCTAGCCCTTCTCTATCACAGCACCCTTTCCTTCCCAACTTCCCTTCTTTTCTACCTGATGTTCCCTTAGAGCACTCACTACTACCTGACATCCTGTCAAATGCCACTGGCAAGCCGGGCGTGGTGGCGCACGCCTTTAATCCCAGCACTCGGGAGGCAGAGGTAGGAGGATCACCATGAGTTCAAGGCCACCTTGAGACTCCATAGTGAATTACAGGTCAGCCTGGGCTAGAGTGAGACCCTACCTCAAAAAACCAGAAAAAAATTAAAAAAAAAGTGCCACTGGAAAGAAGGTTCCCCAAGGGCAAGAGGAGGGACAATGTCTCACTCCCTATACAAAGTCATACATTAATTTCTTTCTTTTATTTTTAAAAATATTTTTTTTTTTATTTATTTGACAGAGAAAGAGGGAGAGTGAAAGAGGGAGGGAGGGAGAGAGGGATGGAGGGAGGGGAGGAGGGAGAGAGAGAGAGAGAGAGAGAGAGAGAGAGAGAGAGAGAGAGAAAGAGAATGGGTGCACCAGGGCCTCTAGCCACTGAAAATGAACTCCAGATGCATGTGTCACCTTGTGCATCTGGCTAACGTGGGTCCTGGAGAATTGAACCTGGGTCCTTTGGCTTTGCAGGCAAATGCCTAAACCGCTAAGCCATCCCTCCAGCCCTCTTTCTTTTATTTTTAAAAATATTTTATTTATTTATTTATTTATTTATTTATTTATTTATTTATTTATTTATTTATTGTGGGGGAATGACAGAGAGAGGAACAGGCAGGTAGAGAATAGGTACCCCAGGGCCTCCAACCACAGCAAACTTCAGATGCATGAGCCACCTTGTGCATCTGGTTTATGTGGGTACTGGAGAATCAAACTTGGATCCTTAGGCTTTGGAGGCAAGCAGCTTAACTGTTAAGCCATCTCTCCAGCCTATCATTTCTTTAATTTTTAAAATTTATTTTATTTATGAGAGAGAGAGAGAGAGAGAGAGAGAGAGAGAGAGAGAGAGAGAATTTGTACACCAGGGCCTCTAGACATTGCAGTTGAACTCCAGATACGTGTGCCATCTTGTGCACATGTGCAACCTTGTGTGCATGTGTCCCCTTGTGAATCTAGCTTATGAGGTTTCTGGGGAGCCAAACCTGGGTCCTTAGGCTTCACAGGCAAGTACTTTAACCACTAAGCCATCTCTCCAGCCTGTGAAGTCATATATTCAGGTAACACTTGTTGAATGAATAGGTAAAAGACCGTGACTTTAATCCATTTAAGATACCTAAATTCTTGCCCCTATAGGCACATTTTCCATTTCACCACAGATTCACAGCCTCTAGAGACTTCCCCTGGTTTCCTCACGGCCCCTGGCTAGGTCCACTCCTTATAATATTGCAGGTACTTTCCTGACATAACCCAAAACCTGCTCTCCCTGTTCCATGCTCACATTGTCCTTGGAGGGCATTTCTGTCTAAAATACAACTTGGCTTTCTCCTTCCCTTCTGACACCTGCAGAGCTTCCCACAGCCTTCAGGGTGACTCACACGCTGCATGCTCTTAAGGATCCCAGCTGCTCTTACCAGCCTGCCTCATCTTCTTGGCTGCAGCCAGCCTGTGCCCGTTCAGCTCCCATGGCCATCACTTTCATATCACTTTTATATCACACATCATCATGACATGATTATCGCTCAAACCAGTCCTCCAATTTGACAGGGAAAGGAGAAGGGAAGAAAAAAGAATCATTCCTTTACCCCAATAAATTAAAAATTAAACAATGAGAGGAGGAAGCAAGATGGGGAAGTGCCCTAGAAGAGCTGGGAAGAAAGGAGAGGGAGCCAGGATCATTTCTCTACAAGCCTTCTGTCCATGAATTCAACCAGCATCTACAGTGTGCAGGCTGTGAAGCATTGGGAGTAGGGACACAGGGAAGGGTCTGCGTGATGGGAACCAGGAGTGATGCTTATCAGTTGCTGGTGGGGTGGAGAGCAAGCAAAGGGGGCTAGGGGGCTTTAACTTGCCTTTGGTGGGACAAAAAGGCAGAGGTGAAGGTCAGAGGAATACCTAGCCATGGCACTGAGCACTGAGTCTGTGAGGCTAATTCCAGGGTCTATAAAAGGCAGAGGGTATTTACAGCAAAGAGGTTGTAAACACAGGCAGTGTGAGAGGAGCCTGTAATTCACTCGGAAGGCTGGTGGGGTGGGCAGTCTCTGAAGGGCCCTTAGCACAGGGCTTAGATAGGGCTGGCTGAGCTTTGTGGCTTTGAAAGATACTCTTGGTTATGTGAGTTTGGAAGCAGGGAGGCCAGGATGGAGGCCATCTTCAGGACTCACTTGTGAGGTGACAATTAACGGTAAGGGGATGTGTGATCACCCTTTCTTGGGGATCTAGTTGAGGTCTGGTTCATAGACAGCGGTAGGGCTGGGACACCAAGGGTCCATGTCATGAGCAGCACAGTCCCTGTTCCTAGTTCCTAGGCTGGGGCTGAGTGGTAAGCAGCTCTGGTGACAGTTTTATGTGTCATTTTGGCAAGGCTACCCTGCTCCACTAAGCAACTCTGGTGTTGGCGTGAAGGTATCTTGCATGTGTGAGTCAGGTTCAAGAAAGGAAAATTGCCATTCGTGATGCGTGGGGGCCCGGTACCATCCTGTAAGGCCTCAGAAGCATTCTTCTTGGACAGCAGCTCAGCCTGTGCCCCAGCGATAGATACAGCACCCAGCCGTACTCCCTTGGCACTGCCAAGCGCATTTCAAACTTGCCTCGCCGGCCCACCAGCACATAAGCCAGCTCCCCGGAGGAAATCTCCTGATACGGATTTCATGTACTCATTCTGGTTTTAGGGTTGAACCTTGACCCTAGAGCAGCTGGGGCAGGATCCAAACCCAGCCCTTGTCTGAGACAGGCCTCCTGGGTTCCTAAGGCCACACCGTGCTCTGTGCCAGGGTTCCCCTGCCGGTTCCTGTGTCAGGAGCCGTGTGGAGGGGCCAGAGGCAAGAGGAGTCAATCTGGCGATGGAGGTGCGTCTGTAAACATGCACATATTTCATAATGGAACTGACTCTTGCCTCTCAGAGGAACCAGAATGAACTGCTCCATCTCCAGCCAACAACTTTCAAGTTCTCCATTCCTTTCTTTTGTCCAACTGCTGGGCAATTCCCTTTGGGGTCAATAACTCATTGGATATGCCTATTTTGCCTGTTGCCCCTTCCCTTTTAATTCTCACTATCCTTCTGTTCCCCAATAAGGATCTGAAGTCTACTTGCAGTAATTTGAATGAAGATCCTGCTTTATCTGCTCATGCCTCAGGAATTCCGAGGCAAGATCTGTTCTGTTCTAGATAGCCTAAGCCAATTTTCCCTGCTTCCAGTCGTATTTCAAATGCATGGAGTGCACTTGGCAAGCCAGGCCCTTCCACATGGTTTACCCACATTAATTAATTCAGCTTTTTGCTACCATGACAAGATGACTGGGCTGCAGTTTAGGAAGCCTGGGGTGGGTGTCCCTTGTGCAGAGAGGTAGTGTCCCTATGGGCAGGCATCTCCCTCCAGTTCACCATGGGTGCCTCTCTTGATCTGGGATGGAATTTGCACCTCTTAAAGGGAAGGATTCTAAGAATCATGAGCCCCATGGGTCCTTTGATCTCATTCTAAATAGCATTCTTTCTTTCCTCTCCTCCCTTCTCCTCCCTTCCCCTCCCCTCTCTTCCCCTCTCCTCTCCTCTTCTCTCTCTCTCTCCTCCTTAATAAATATGCTGTGGACAGCTGGCTTAGTCTGCTGTTGGCTCCAGTTGTCAGAGACTGAGTCAAGAAAATTGAATAAGGATGTGCAAGGCTCCAGATTGTGTGGAAGGTAGATGAGATGGTTCATTGTCAACTTCTCTGGCATTGAAATCACTTAGGAGACACACTTCTGAGTATGTCTGTGAGGTTGTTTCCAGAAAGATTTAATTGAAGAAAAAGGGCCCATGCTAATGCGAGTGGTACCTACCCTCTCATGGGCAGGAGTCACAAACTGAATAAAAACAGGAAAAAGGGTCCGGGTCCAGAGAGATGGCCCAGAGGTTAAGGCACTTGCCTGCAAAGCCTAACAACTGGGTTTGATTCCTCGGTATCCACGTTAAGCCAGATGCACAAAGAGAATCTGGAGTTTGTTTGCAGGGGCTGGAGTCCATGGCATACCCATTTTCTCTGTCTGCCTCTCTTCTATCTCTCTCTGCTCTCAAATAAATGAATTAAAATCTT